>NW_026294562.1:86089794-86242294 GCF_007827085.1 Peromyscus californicus insignis
GGTTCAGTGGGCAAAGTGCTTGCTGTCTAAGCATGAGGACTTGAGTTCAGATTCTCAACCCCCATAAACAGCCAGGCATGTGGCACGCACCTGTATCCATAGGTGGGGGAGGCAGAGACAGATGGATCCCTGGAGCTCTCTAGCCAGCCAGTCCAGCCAAATCAGGGCACTGCGGGTCCCATCAGAGACCCTGTCTCACAAACTAAGGTGGGAATCTACTGAGGAAGAAACCTGAGGTCCCCTCCTAGCCTTCATGTGCACATGCACACATAATTATTTTTAAAGAAAGGAGTGAGCTATGGAACCCTCCATCCCAATCCAGCTGTGTATTAAAGGTGACGGGATCTGAGACAGGATGGTGAACCAGGGGTTAAAATACAGTGGGGAACTCCCCACCAACTTTTAATCCTCCTATAATCAGCCACGCACGCAAACCTGTTCTCAGTTTAGTGACAGCTCTCTAAGCTGCCACAAGCTCTTGAGGTATTTTTAGTCAAGTACAAATTCACCAAGTGCCTCAAGTCAGGAAGTGACACCGCTCAGGTGTTGCTCTCAGGGGACTCAGGTTCTGGCCCTTTGTCTGTGGAAATCACCATTTCTCATTTGCATACAATTAAATAATCACTCACCTCCTTCGGTACTTTGGCATCCCAACCAGGGATCTCAGCTCTGGGATGGAGAAATCTGTCCTTAATCCCAGCATCATCGCAGGCAGCAGGAAGTGATCAGTGGGGAGAGGAGTTACAGGAGGAAAAGTGCCCAGAACCAAGCTGACAAAAGAACAAGCCCTGCTCCTAGATCCAAGCGGGCTCGATCCTATGAGCCCCGTGGCTGTGGACGTTTACCAGCTCCCACAAGAGTGACAGACCAAGGAGCGAGGAAGGAAATAAAAATGGGAACCATGTGAAAGGATGAGGGCCCACAGGGACACCAGCCATCCAGTGCCTGCCCTGCACCTGCAGAAGGACAGTTTGGTTTAGTTTGGTTTGGGAGATAGGCTTTCATGTATTTGAGGCTAGCCTCAGACTGGGCATATAGCCAAGAATGACTTTGAACTTTTCATCCTCCTGCCTCCACTTCTTGAACTGGGATTACAGATGTGTACCACCATGCCTGTTTTCTGTGGTGCTGGGGATTGAACTCAGAGTTTCATGCATGCTAGGCAGACACTACCCACTGCGCCACTTCCCCAGGAATGGCTTTTGATATCTCTCTTCCTATCAAGTCTCCTAGAGCCAACCCATCTCCAGGTCACTGGGAAATCCAACAGAGTCCACATCAAATGCATCCAAATCTCCATCAGTAGCTAGTCCAATTTATGAAAATTTCAGAATTAGAACATGTTCTTGCTGGTCATGGACCCATTTCCACCCACTGCCCAGAGGAACCTTTATAACACTTGTAAGCATCTGAACACATAGTGGGTAACCAGGTAGATATCACTCGTGGTCCCAGACTTCACATGCCCAGGGATAGATGAATGCAGCCCAACACAAACTATCAATTTGCCTAAAACATTGTGAGATTTGTTTACTTGAAGGGGTAGGGGTGGGCAATATTTTGTAGCTCACTTGCCAAGATCTCCGGTGTGAAGCTTATAGATGACCATGCCGTGCCACAATGTCAGAAGGTCGAGCAGACCTGGAGGCACACCACTGGGGCTCTGATCTTACTAGAAATAAAATCTGCATTTCTCCTGGGTCACCAGGGACCAGAAGTCCTCACTGTGTCTGCCTCTCAAGTTCATCTCACGCTCTCCTTTTGTCCTCTATGTTCCAGAACTGGCAGCCGTCTATTTCTAGATTATTCCATTATCTCTGAAGTCCCAAGGCCTTTCCTCTCTGCTCACAAGGTTTTTCCTCAGTGTTTTCTCATGGTTCTCTGGTCATCAGGATCTCTAGCCAAATGCTACCGCCAGGTGGGTTGCTCGCACAGACACTCCTCCTCACACATACCCATACGCCCCATTGCACTAGCTTTTTTCATGCCCAACACTCACTACATACTTCAATTTTTAAAAAGTTGTTATTTTTTGATAGATTCTCACTCTCTAGGCCAGGATGCCTTTAAGCTGTGATCTTCCTTCATCGACCTCCAACAGCTGGGGTTACAGGCCTGTTCCACCACACCTCGCTGAAACTTACCATTTTAAAATTCTCCTCTGTTTGTGTTCCCCTAAAAAGCTGGCACTCAAGAACATTTGGTGAATGACTTAATAACGAGTGGAAGACACCACAGCTGTGGCTCATTAAAAAAAAATACACCCACTCGAAGGACACAGGTCTTTGTGTCTTGTGTAACAGTCGATCTCAGTTTAGATGCTAAACAATTGTCAGAAATAGGGCAAATTAACAACTAACTTCTCAGGCTCACTCACATTGTTCTAAACTTATTTTAAATATTTTCCAATAAATTAATGAATTTAAATTAAGATTAACTGAAAGAAAATTTGAATTAAATATCTCATACAGTAAGAACAGCCCAAGTGTTCTTATCAGCAGCACCTAATTGACGGCCACTGTGCCACATTGTGCAAATGTGGCTCAGACCACTTCCTGGGCCAAAAGCAACAATTGCAGTGCAGGTAGTGTTTATGAACGCGTGCTGCACGCTGGGCCCTGTGTCCAGGCACCACCACAGGGCTTATAAAATTGCGTATATTAGCCTCACAAGAATCAAATAAGTACATATTCTACCTGCTACATCCAACCCACCACATGGCACGACACAGCTAAAGAAAGAGAGGCTTAGTTAATGTGGTGGCGCATGCCTGCCATCTAAGGACTTTAAAGTTGAGGGGAGGTTATGAGTTAGAGGTTAACCTGAGCTACATAACCAGATAGTAACAGGGGAGATGGGAAGGGAAAGGGAAAAGGAAGAAATAAACGGAGGTGTGAAGAGGTTTGTCCACGGGACGGAGGCAGAGTTGACACTGCTCCTTTCACCCACACAGACAGGTTAATGGTCTATCCAGTATCATAATTTGAAAATTCACCTTCAGAAGGTCATTAAGTCATAGGGGTAGAGCCTTTTCAAGAACAGACACAATGCAGATGGCCACTCTCTTGGCCAAAGGATGATTCAATAAGAAGGCAGCCGTGTAGAAGTCCAGATATGGCCCTCACCACAGGCTGCGTCTGCTGGTGCTGTGATCCAACATCCCAGACTCTAGCAAGTTGGGAAGTATGTATTTGTGGTTTAATATCACCAGAAACCTGTGAGAGTATTCTGAGAGGTGGTGACTCGGAAGAGGGGGGCTGCTTTGGTGGGTAAGTGAGCTGTTGAGGGGGCTCCCTCATGTGACCAAGAGGTTAGTAAGAGAGTGAGAATGAGCTAGAACAGGTGAGTGCTGCCATAAAGGGGGTTCTAAGGTGACATTGACAAGGATTCAAAGAAGTTTTCAGCCTCTGGAAAAATACACAAAGACATGCAGTGAATGATGCCTAACCTAGGGATAATAGAGACCATTCTAACAGTTCAGGAATGGAATTGAATGTGTTCCTGGACCAAGGAGAAGCAACCTGTGAGCTTTCTTTCTGCTGCTGTGGTACAATACCCTGACCAAAAAGCAACAGAAGGGAGTAAGGGCTTATTTTAACTCAACTCCAAGTTACAGTCCATGACTGAAAAGGAGTGAGGGTGGGAACTCGAGCAGCTTGTCCCATCACCCCCACAACTGAGGACAGGAGGAAAGAGTGCACCCATGCTGCCTGCTTGCTTCTGCCGCCTATGCTTGGCTAGCTTCCTCCATTCTGGTACAGTTCAGGGCCCAGCCTTGGGAATAGTAATGGCCAATGTGGGCTGCTTCAATTAACAATCAAATGAATGTGCCCACGGACAAGCCTAATCCAGACAGCTCCCCAGGTGAGACTCTTTTCCCCGGAGATTCTAAGTTGTGACTTGTGACAAGCTGAAATTTAAAACCAACCATCAAAAACAAAACAACAACAACAACAACAAAAACCCTCTTATTGAAGTGGCAGAGAACTTGCCCAGATCACACGGATGAGCTTGTGTTCTGTGGAAAGTGAAGACTGTGGTGAAGTGGGTGTCTAGCTGAGATTCCTAAGCAAAGCACTGAAGGGGAGGCTTGGGTCTTCCTGATGGCGGATGCAGTACAAGATGAGGAGAGAGAAACAAACTGATGGAGCTGCTGGGTATAATGGGACTCCCACTTACAGGTTTGGAAAATTCTTAGCTCACCGGCATTGGAAACTATGAATCTAATTCTGGAAGAGAACATGAAGGAAGGGTGTGCCAGTTAGCTGGGCTTGTTAGGCCAATTCCGACTATGAAGAGAGAAAGCCAAAAGCCTTTGGTCACAAGGCACAGCTCCTGGCCACACTGACTTCTGTGAAATCTTCTTCTCCATGGGAGGCAGGGGTTGTCTTCAAGAGGCCCACCAGACCTGGCCTGACAGCTGTCCTCCCATGTTCTTAGACTGAGTATGACTGAGTCATCCAAAAGGGAAACAAAGCCCTGGAGAACTCAACTGCATGTGGCCTCCAGCCTCAGTGACTTCCTGTGACACGAGTCAGTGTGCCCAATACGCCAGAGACATAATATCTGGTCGCAAAGGGGACCAACAGGGCAAGGTGGTGCTCACAGCAACAGAGGAAGTGGCCTGGAAAGAACTAGACTGTCTGGATTCAAATCCCAGCATGGCACTCTCTAGGCCTGTTTGCCAACAGGTAAAAGGCCAGCACCTAACCCACAGAGAGGGGTTGGGACTATCAAATGAGACAATAGAAAGCAACTATTCCAATCCTTAATTTCCATGATTTCCCCTGATGGTACCTCAAACTCTGACAAGTACCCAATAAAGCTGGTCAACAGATGAGCTAAAGCCAAAGCCGATTTTAAAAATGTGCAGGTGCACGGGTAGGTACCTGCAGAGTCTAAAAGAGAATGTGGGATTTCTTGGAGCTGGAGATACAAATAATTTTGAGCTGCTATGAGTGCTGACAACCTAACTTTGGTCTCTTAACCATTGAGCTATCTCTCCAGCCTGTGAAGGCAACCTTCTAACACAGATATATCACCAAGAAATTCATCAGGGCCAGTGAGTTCCCTCAGGGACTCTGTCATCAAATACAGTGAATCTTCTGACCAGTTTTAAAATAAGAATAATTTACCATATCAACAAAAGTTTCTCCAGAGACCCTTCAGGGAGCCCAGATCATGTCACCCCATTGGTCACTCTCATATGTCCATTGGCAGCAGAGTTCATTAAGGCCCATCCAGCCAAGCACAGCTGGGATGGTTCACAAGGTGCTGGCTGTAGCAAAGATCAGAGTCATTATAGGGCCTGTTAGAGTGGGGGCGGCTGGGAGAGCCAGATGTTCCAAAACCAGCCCTTGCAAGACCAGAGCAGAGCTTCCCTCCCCAAGTTCTGTTCCACCTGGCACCAAACTTCCTGTGGGAGGGTATGAAAGCCATGGCTGAGCCAAGTCCAGTGGCTGCTTCCACAGTCAACTCACCAAGGACGGCAGGGTGAAGACTCAGATCAGCTGTAGCACACAGGAAGTGCTTAATGAATGTGTTTGTTCTTAGTTGTACTAGTAGGGGGCAGAGTTCAGGGTGTTAAGATAATGAATGAAAGAGTTATTTATTTTAGGAAGCCAGTAGTCCTTGGGCCAAATTCAACTATTAGCCTATCTTCTTAGAGCTTTATGGCAACACGACCATCACTCTTTGATAAGCATATTATTCTTGACTGCTTGCTCACCTCAAAGGCAGAGGGATGTCTGCAGAGGAATCCCTGAAATTCCTCTACTTGTGGCAGACGAACCCTATCCTATCTTCACCTTTGAGCCACATTCTGTCTGTATGTCTGTGTGATGTCCCCTTTGTACAATGACACCAGTCTTACATACTTGGGGACCGCTGCTACGGCTTGAATGTGGAACATCCTTCACAGGCTCCTGTGTTTGTACACTTTGTCCCCAGCTCATGGTCCTGTTTTAGGAGGCAGAGCCGTTCTGAAGGAAAGGAAATGTTTTAGACCAGTCCTGATTCCAGGCCCAGTCTCTCCGCTTTCTGGGGACCAGGACATGAGCAAGCCAGTTCAGGCTTCTCCCATCATGGGTCCACTGCCATGCCTTTCTTGCCTTGAGAGACTGCGTCCCTTCAAACCAGGGGTCAAAAAACAAAAAACAAACAAACAAAAGCCCTTCCCTTCCCCCTCAGGTTGCTTCTGGTCAGGTATCTATCACAGTGATAAGAAACTGATGCATCCCTCGCCAGTGGGAGCCCCCACCCTTACTCATCACACTGCTACTACCCTTCTTTCCTTAAGCAGTTTTTAAGTTCTGATATATTCAAAGCTGTGATTTCCTTTTGTGAGTTTGGGAGCAAGGGCACAATTTTGCCCATAGCAGTTTCTTTATTCATGATCACAATGGGCTGAGGATCACAGCACCTCAGAATCCCCTTCCCACCAAGGATTCAAGAAACAGTCTGTCCTCATCTTTGTGGGGGCATAGTGGAGTCCCGAGACTCCAAAGACACTGGATCTTGAAAGTTAGGAGCAGTGACGACTGCTCAGGCACCTGCCCTTCAAGCTAGAGGGGAGCTCTCTTCCCTTTGCATTACCCCACAAAAAGAAAAAACTCAACAGAATGAACAGGCTTTAACCTGAAGTGTGTCCTCCCAACCTGAGACACTGCCTGGACATCAACATGCAAGGGCAGTAGTCAGCCCTGTGCCAGCCATGCTCTCCCGGGGACCTAGATTGGGAAAGTAATGGCATTTTCTCAACAAATTATCGCACGGCTGAAGTAATAACTTGTTTATAGGCATGCCAATTCAGATTTTCATCCCCTTAACCTGCTCCTAAAAGTGGTGCTGTCCCCATAGCCAAATGGCAGAGATTTAATCACCACCAAGTACACCCCTGTCCCCTTCTCCCTCTACCACCCACACCTGTACCTTGATTAATTTAAAGCCACTGACAGTCTTTTTGGAAAGCGTGATTTTTGTTTGTTTTTCTTTTCATCTCAGATCATTGTTCTCTGTTTCTGAATAAAATGCATGTTGCCGAAGATAAAGCAAACAATTCCTGGGTTAAGGGGAAAATAATACCCAGAAGTCCTGTTTTATGCATGAAGCATTAAGTGTCTGGCAACAAACTTCACTAAGCTCTGCCATTGAGTTGACTCGTCCTCAAGAAGGGTGGACAAGGAGTTCACAGCCTAAGCTCTCTCCTGACACTCAGTGTCCTCAGCTCCAGGCCATCAGGGCAGAAGGACAAGTAGGAAGGTGAAGAGAGTGTCTGGAACCACCTCAAACTTCCAATCAGCAAACTGCATGGCTTGGTTCCTGTTATACTTGGTGACAGAAAACCTTGGGGCCTCTAGAGGGGAGGATGTCAGAAAGGCAAAGGCAGAGGGAAGGAAAAGACCACCTCTGCAGCCCCCACCATGGAGCGCAGGGTTGCGGGAGTGTCACATGGGGCTGGGTTATCGCCATGAAGTAAGATGCCAGCTCACTGGCACCTACGTCAACAGGGAGCTAGAGGTATGGGTGATGCTGGTATCTTCTTAATCACTGCTAGTTTCTTAGCTCTAGCCAACCAGCACCAAGTATTCCAGCATAGTAAAGTTTCGCTTTAGTAGTTCTGATATCTTGTTAATCATAGCTGATTCTTCAGCCCCAGCTAACCAGAATTACAGGATCTTAATTCAAAATAACAAAGGGCCCCGATAGACTCTTTAAACTTCCCTCTGAAACCTCCCAAGCCAGGCCTCCATCCTCTGCACTGCTCTCAACATTATCTTCTAAACTCCCACAGAACATCCCACTGAGCCCTCAATACTCAACGGCTCTTCTAGTCAAAAGTTCCAAAGTCCTTCCACAATCCTCAAAATGTGGTCAGGTCTGTCAGAGCAATAACCCTCTACACTGGTACCAATTTGTCTTAGTTCCGGTTTCCATCGCTGCAACAAAACACCATGACCAATAACAAGTTGGGGAGAAAAGGGTTTATTTGACTTACACTTCCACATTGCTGTTCATCACCAAAGCAAGTCAGGACAGGAACTCAAACAGGGCAGGATCCTGGAGGCAGGAGCTGATGCAGAGGCCACAGAGGGATGCTGCTTACTGGCTTGCTCTTCATGGCTTGCTCAGTCTGCTTTCTTACAGAATCCAGGACCACCAGCCCAGGGATGGCACCAGCTACCATACGCCGGGCCCTCCGCTATTGATCACTAATTGAGAAAATACCTTACAACTTGATGTCATGGAGGGATTCCCTCTACTGAAGCTCCTTCCTCTCTGATGACTCCAGCTTGTGTCAAGTTGACACATAAAACCAGCCAGTGCAGGTGCCTATCTGGGACTATAACTTTCAGCTGCTTCCATTAACATCCCTTCCTTGCGTTCTCATCCAGTTCCTCAACCACTCTTTGTTTCCAGCCCTGCATCTGTAACATGCAACTCAGAACATCTCATCTCCAGGGATCGGAGGAATACTATGAGACTCTCTAGCAAGCACTGGGGAAAGAGAGTGGCTGCCTGGCTGGTCCACGAAGGGCTAGCAGCTATGGGAGTTACTACTGCGGTCCTGGGGTTTCATTATTACATCAAGTGCCTTAACAAGGCTGAATCTTTTATATCAGGCTTGAAAACACTGAGGCAGCAACACACTGAGAAAATATAATTAAAAGGCTGTATGTTCAAAGATATTTACAGCATTATTTTTTTACTGTAGCAACAGAAATCTTAATGTTCATAATTGGGGAACTGAGATGTTAATTGAGGGACAGGAACTCAATAAAATATGCAGCAGTGAAAATGACTCCTATAAAGACTTGAGGTGTGCAGTTTTCTTTCCTTTTTTTTTTTTTTGGTTTGGAGTGGGGGTTTGTTCATTGAGAACAGAGCTGTCTTTATATAGCCCAAGAGGCCCTTGAACTCAGGATTCCTCTGCCTCTGCCTCCCCAGTTCTGGGATTACAGGTGTGTACCACCAGAGGTATGTACAACCTCCAGGAATGTTTTTGTTTTTAAAGTGTTTACAAAGTATAAACCTTTTTCAAGCAAAGGATATAGGGGAACGCAGGAAGACCATAAAGGTGTGGAAGCTGCAGCTGGGTTAGAATGATTGATCATGGAGGATGTTTTTGTTTTTTTTTTTCCATGATTGATTGCTAAAATTATCATACAAGACAGTGAGTTTCATTATGACATTTTACTGGATGATTCAACGTGTGGAAATACAAAATCAAAGGGAAGAAAAGGGCTTCTGACTTGAGCATATCAGGGGTGTTATTGCTAGAACATGTCATTCCTATGTAGAGAGGTGAACACATGGAGCTGTGTGGCCTGTGGGGTAGGATACACACAGGAGGCCTGAGAGAGTGCACCATGCAGCTCAGCCCCAACACCACACCGGAGGGGCTGATGAATGCCATCTTGAGCCAGTCTCCCAGCATGCAACAGGTGCCTCCTGTAGAAAGACAGAGTAGCCACCACCAGGCTCTAAGAGGGAGAACTTCAGGACAAAAGAGATCTAAAGGTGACAAGCTAGGACAGATGCTGCCCATGTGCTGAGCACTGCTGGGGTTTCATGAGATAGCTCTTTGTCCTCAGATACAGTCTGGAGCATCTTATAAAGTGTGCGTGCATGTGCATGTGCGTGTGCGTGTGCATGTGTTTTCCTGCATGTTCCTGCATCTGTGTATGCATATATGTACATGTATCCATGTATATCTCTACATGTATAGGTATGCTGTATGTTTGCATGTCTGTGAGTATGCATGTTCTTCTATGTATGCATATGTGTATATATGTGATTTTGATATGGAATGTAATTATGTGTGTACTTGTATATATGTGTGTGTGATTATACCTGTACTTGTATATAGTAAGTATATGTGCTTATGTGTGTGTACATGTGTGAGCATGTATGTGTTTCTACTTGTGTATGTGTGTGTTGGAGGTGGGACGGTGGCTCAGATAGCATGTCAAACATGCATGAAACAAAAGAGACACAGGGGACTCAGGGAAGGACAGACACTGCTATCCTACCCTGGAACTGGGGAGCGGACGAGCTGGGCAGACCCTTCAGAAACCAAAGGTTCTCTGGCTGCTGTTTTCCTCACATCAGAGCAAACCATGGTGGAGTTTTCACTCAGAAGGAAAGAGGGAAAGATGTCACACTTCTTGTCACGGCTATCAACAGGACATGACAGGGAGCTTCTTGTTTGCGCACTTCTGGGGTGTGCACACACAGCATAGCATCAGAGCAGCTGCAGCAATAGACAGGGATCTCTCGCTCACCCAGGACCAGGCACTGCCTTAGTAAAAACTCCAGCCCTATCCTGTGTGTGCTCACCCACTCCACGGGGGAGGAAAATCAAGGCCGGCTGCAGCCAGGCTGCTCCTTCAAGGTTACATGGTGGTCAACTGAGGAAGTCATGCTTGAATTCTGGGCAGGCTGCCCATCTCAGGAACACCCTTAGCACATACTCTGGCATATGGGAGCATGCACACGTATTACATCCGGCCCACACAGCCATGCCAAGGCAGCCTAGAGCTACAAAAGGGCACAGTTAGGATTGTGGACAGGTCGGTAGAGTGTCTGCCTAGCAAGCACAAAGCCCTCGGTTCAATCCCCCACACCACAGAGACCTGGCATGATGGTGTAACTCTGTAATTCCCGCTTAGAGAGAAGAACGGTGCATGGGGATCAGAAGGTCAACATGGAGGGTTTGAAGCCAACTTCAGCTACATGAGATGCCTGTCTCAGAAAGGGAGAGAGGTATAAATGCACACATCCGTGCCTCTGTGCCCATCTTCAGACAAGCCTCCCCTCCCTCTGCACACTTCTGGGGGCTCCCACTCATACACAGTACCGAAGAAGCCTCAGAGATAGCAACATGCAGGGCTCAGATTGGACAGTCAGTGCGCAGACTCCCTCCGGCCGAGCAGACAGCTTCACCCCCTGGGCCCCTCTACACACCACTGATACCTTTAAGATCAATGTTGCCCTGTGCTAAGGAGGCTGCCACAGCATGGAGCAAAGTCCTGCCAGGTACTGAATGTGGTTCTTGTCAGCTCAGCCTCCTGCGCACAACACCGTGCCCTGTTTCTCCTGGCATCAGAGCCCTGTGTCTGCTCCAGCCCTGATTTTCACATCTTCCTCCCAGCAGACACAAGGCTCCCTCAGTTCTGGGGTTTCCATGTGGCTGCCAAGGCCCGGTGGCAGAAGGACTTCAGAAGCCACTTTATAAAGCAAGCCACAGGGCTGGGGCAGCTGACTTTCCATCCGCCACACACCCCACCCAGAGGCGCAGGGCTCTGTCACAGCTAGCCCTTGTTCTCACCCACTGGAAGCCCTGGGGAGACGGAATTCAGGAGGACAGCAGCCAAAATGGCTTCTGGAATCTTCCTCTGAGGGCCTCAGCTGCGGTGGGCAGCCAAGACATCTGATGCAATTTCTCAAAGGCACCCATTCACAGTGGGGCCTAGGAGCCAGGAGATACCCAGGCTAGACCAGAACAAGCAGGCTCCTTGTCGTCTATAGTGGCTGAGGACTGGGCGTGAAGCCAACAGAGGCCAGACTTGGAGCCCTAGGGCATATCACAAGCCAGAAATAGAGTAATAGAAACTGCTGCTCCACATCTCTGCCATCTTTATACCTGTAACCATAGCGGTACACGGGGACATGGTCACAGGAAGACAGCTTCTATTTGTCACCAAACATTTACTGTGCATCTGCTATGTGCTGTGGGCATTGCTGGCACCCATGAGTATAAAGCAGCAAGTGAAACCGTCTCCACCCTCTAGCAGCATCCTCAGGGTCCTCAAACTCTCCATGACTCTTGAGGTCACTTGTGGCTGTGTGAGCCAGAGAACATCACCTGCCCTCTCTGTGCCTCTCTGAGGACTAGGCCAGAGTTCCTATGAAGTATCTAGGAGCTGCCAAGTTCCCCCTGGGGGACCTGAAGAGACCGAGGTGATCTCTATCACTCGCCGCCCAAATATCACTGGGACCTAAGAAACCTGGGAGCAGCAGAAATGAGGAAGTGCAGGTTTGAGAAGGCAGCCAGGATCTAGAGAGCATTCTGCTCGTCTGGGAAGGCAAAGAGGTAGATACTCAAATTCCCGGCAGCTCATCTGCAGGGTGAAGGGTCAGGAGGGACCACAAGCCCCTCAGGACAATAGTGAGATCGTTTATCCATGTCATCTTTTCGTCTCCATATCCATCCAAAGTCCATCCATGTTATGCATCCTTCCGTGTGCTCAGAAGGCTCTGGGCATCGCCTAGGTATTTAGATGAAGCAGGGAAGGGAAAGGAGACATCACAGACCATCTGTCCACAGCCTACCCACGAGAGCTTTCTGAGGCGACTTCTGAAATCTCTGTCCTTTCCTCTCCTCCCTTCCTTTCCCCTTCACTCCTCCTCCTTTTCTTACCCTTCTCCTCTTCCTCTTCCTCCTTTGCTCACTTTAACACCCTCAGGTCACTGCAGACTGAGTGAGTATCCGGGAGGTGTGTGGAACTCAAGTCTGTTTCCTCTCTGTCCCTTTCTGATCTCGTGTGTCCTGAGCAATTGTTTCAGTCCTGCTCCTTGAACTGGGGACAGCACAGCTTTCTTTTAAGGAGCCCATGAGATCTTGGTTTTACTATTACCGCCTGAGGCTAGGGAGATGATTCAGTGAGGAAAATGCTTGTCCTGCAAGCGTGAGGACCTGGGTTTGATACCCAGCACTCATGTGAAAAGCTTCATAGAGTGGCCTGTGCCTAGCATGTACTCAGTAAGCACTCATGGACGGAGTACATAAAGATATTCCAGACTCTCAAGGGATTATTCCACCCAGAGCCCCAGACACAAAGCAGTTGTGATCTCTGGAGTTCTAAGCCCTGGATCAGCTTCCTCCTGGTTCAGACGCACAGTGCTCAGGTTTCCTGCTGCATGTTCTTAAGAGCTCACGTTTTTTTTTGCTACCAATTACTCAAACGTGCAGCCCCCACCTGGAAAACTCCCCGAGGTTATTCCAAGCCCACTGGTCAAGACCACAGTATCGTGTGTGATATGCTTTCAGTTGCTAGCAGAATAAGAAGGCTTCCTGTGGCTTTCCTTGGCCTGTTCGGAGTTCAGACACCCGATTTAGACAGCAGGGAGAACCAAATTGGGCTTCAGAAACCAGGCCAAGGCATCTGCCCACAATGACACCTATCAGAAGTGCAGAAAGCCTTAGTCAGAGAAAAGAGACACAAATTACAAAGACCTTCCTTGCAGCCGCCTTCTAAAAGCGAACAGAAAGAGCCCAGAGCCATCGAAGGGTGCCAAAGTCAACTCCTTCCGGGCTAGAAAGAGTCATGGGTCAACATCAACTTGCAATTTAATTCTATTTTGGACTTTACTGGAAAGCAAAAAAGAAGGGGGTTTGAAAGAGACAAGCCACTAGAAGGCAAGACTGGAACCAGATTGCATACATGTGACCAAAGAATTGTAAGACCCAGTAGCTTGGGTTTGATTCAGCTTGGGGGTCCCTCAAGGTCGCCCCCTACATAGCACATTAGCAGTGGTGTGTGTGGCATTGGCTTTTGAACTATAGCCACCATCCTAGCTTAGTCTCTTAACAGACAAGGTGGAGTGCAGAGCATTTGAGAAGGAATGTCCACCGTACCGCACTGATTCAACTGGTTATAACAGTTTCTCCGAAAAGGGGCCGGGGCTAGTGGTGTGGCTCGGCTGGAAGAGTGCTTGCCTGGCATGCACAACACCCTAGATTACATTTATTCCTTTATTCCAGCACAGCATAAATTGGGTACAATGCTGCAGTGTGCCTATAATCCAACACTTGGGAGGTGGAGGCAGGAGGATCAGAAGTTCAAAGTCATCCTCAGTTCCATTCCTATCGAGTGTGAGGGTATGCTGAGCAACATGAGACCATGCCACAAAGAAAAGAAAGGAATTGTGTAAACTGCAGACAGGAGACTCATGCTACCCAGCCCAGGTGGAGAAGGAATGTCCCCAGGAGCTCCTGGTCACCTGTAGGGTCTTTGTAAGAAGCAGCATTATGCTCTGAGTTTTACTACAGAAGCTAATGAGTCACCCATCAGAAGACCAGCTGATATGGTCCCTGTCACTGTCGATCCTGAGCTCACAGCTCCACACAGAAACAAAGACTTGAGCCCCAGTGTACGTGAGGTGTGTGCAATGGTGCCAGTGGAGGATGTCAGGTGTCCGGCCCTATCACTCTCCACCTTATTCCCTTGAGACAGGGTCTCTCACTGAACTTGGAGCTAGGCTGGCAGCCAGCAAGCTCCAGTGATGCTCCTGTCTCTCTCTACAACAACAGCACTTACAGGCAGGCACAAGACCACACTTTCTTTTAATGTGAGTGCTATGACCCTTCACCGAGTGGTCTTGCTTGCCACAAAGGAGTTTGTTTTTGTTTTGTAACAGGACCACACAGTTCCTGAGTGTAAACTTCATAGCTATCATCATCATTTCACGAAGTTAAAAGTTTAGCTGTGCCCTTTCCAGAGACTGATACCAAGCTCTACCAAGGAAGGGCAGTGCCTACTCTCCAGTAAAGAGGCGGAGCCTGAAGTCCACACCCCTGAATCTAAACCATGTCCTTAGGGAGTGAAGGATCTAAGGTCACCTATTCAACATGGACCTGTAGAAGCTGTGTCATATGTCACAGGCCTATGTCACAGGCATGCTGGGAAGTTCATGTAAGATCAGTCATGACCAAGCCCCGAACATGGACCCTGAGCATCAAGTTGGCACAGAAATATGAGTTGCTGCTATTAGTGCTAGTGAGTAGCTCCAAAAGAACAGCATGGCAGCCCCTATGCTGCTAAGTTCTTGATAGAGTGCCATCAAATAAAGAGCTACTTAATGCAATTTGCTTCCTAATTAATTACGTTATCTCTAAATTGAATTATATTGTTTTTCTCGCCAAGGAATGCTGGTGTGATCACCTTGAGCTGTTTGAAATGCCCAGCTATGAAAACCCTGCTTAGATGGCATCCCTGTGGTGTTGCTTAGTAAATAGGAGGCTGATGGAGGTTTTTTTTTTATTTTTTGAAGAAGAGTCTTGACCATAATACAGCCTCACAATGGCAAATGAACAAAAACCACTGTATCTGTATTTATTTGTGGGTGTGTCTGTGTATGTACATGTGTGGGTCTGTGTGAGTTTGCAGTATGTGCCTGTCTGTACGTTTGTGTGTGCACATGCATGCGTGTGTGTGTGTGTGTGTGTGTGTGTGTGTGTGCTGGCTGGCTAGTTTTATGTCAATCTGACACAAGCTAGAGTCATTTAGGCAGAGGAAATCTCGATTGAGAAACTATCCCCATCAGATTAGCTTGTGGCAATCTATTGCAAATTATCTTCATTAATGATTGACATAGGAGGGTCCAGCATACTGTGGGTGAGACCACTCCTTGGCAGATGGCCCTGAGGTGTATATAAGGAAGCAGGCCCAGGAAACCAAGAAGAGAAAGCCCGTAAGCACCAATGTTCCATCACCTCTGCTTCTATTCCGGCCTCTGGGTTCCTACTCTGATTTCTTGCCTTGACTTCCATTCATGAAGGACTGTGATCAGGAACTGAGAGCTGAAATAAATCCTTTCATCCACAAGTTGCTTTTGGCCATGGTGTTTATCTTAGCAATAGAAACCCAAAATGAAAAATAAAAAAGTGTCTGTGTACATCTGTTTGTATCTGGTTGTGTGTGTGTTCATGTAAGTACATATGCATGTGTGTATGAATGTACGTGGAAGCCGGAAGTCAACCTCAACTGTAAACTCAGGTCCTCACGTGTCCTGGTTGCTTTTTGTGTATTTGTTTGTCAGCTTGACAGATTCTAAATTCATCTGAAGAGAGGGAACTGTAATTGAGAAAGTGTGCCCATTAGGGTGGACTGTGGGCAAGCCTGTGGGCAAGCGTTTTCTTAACTGATCATTGGTGTGGAAGGGTTCAGCCCATTGTGGGCAGTGCCACTCCTGGGCTGGCGGTGCTGGCGTGTCTAAGCAAGCAAATGGAGCAAGCCTGTAGGCAGCATTACTTCACGGCCTGTCTCAGTTTCTGTCTCCAGGTTCCTGCCTTGTTTGAGTCCATGCTCCAACTTCAGCCAGTGATGGAGTGTATTAGGGAACTAACTGCAAGCTAAATAAATCCTTTCCTCCCCAAGTTTCTTTGGGTCATGGTGTTTATTTATCACAGCAATAAAAACCTAAGTAAGACAATGACTTGCATGGCAAACGCTTTACTGACTGAGCCATCATGGAAGCCCTGAGAACTGACTTCTGGCCAGCAGATGGAAATTCCGCTTAGTTGGCATTAGTTCTGAGGGTCACTGCTTTCCTGGAATTTCCAAATCAGGCACAACTGAGGTAGATGCACTGGGCTTATCCCATGAGCATGATCAAATGCCTACCTGGATTTATGAGGTAACCGGAAGCTCAGGACCCAGCCGAAACAGAAGCTCTGAAGACTGATGGGCACATCTAATTTAGCCACTGACTCGTCACCGCGCAGCTGACAGGTGGAAGGAGCATCAATGAGAAGGGCATCCCCCTACCCCCAGCAAGTTATTTTTAAAGGTCCACTCAGACTCCCTGAATGGGCCATGCAATGGGATGGTGAGCTCCCTGCTGCAGAAGGCTGCCCTCTTAACTGGCCGGTGGCAACAGCAAGCCAGCTTCTATCACCTTGACTTTCAGGGCACACGTGAAAAGGAATCCAAACTCCTCTGAGTTACTCCCCACAGCTGCTGGATTTGAGGGCCTACATCGCGGAGGGAGAATATACCTTCTCAAGGCCACCCAAAAGCCCAAGTTCAAGGGCATCCTTCACATGAGAGATTACGTGTATAACACTGGTGGGGTATAGAGGAAGCAAGATACAATCTTCAGGTCCCTGTGGGGTAGACCAGGTAAACATATGCATGCTTTTCAAATACACACGTATCACACACACACACACACACACACACACACACACACATACACACACACACACACACACTTCACAAATATACATGTAGGCTTTCACACAAACTCCTCACATGCATACCAAGGATTCCAGAACCCATAGTTTGCCCCTGCCTGAATTCAACCACATTTCCTACTCTATGGGCAGAAACTGGAATAAAATCCATATAAACAGATTAAGGACCATGGAGACTTAACTGCCAAGCTAACATCAAGGACTGGGGAGGCTGAAGGCCTGTCTTTGCGACCAGCATTTTTGAGGTGAGGTGAAGAAGAGGAAGCAAAGGGCATTGTAAGAGCTGAAAACATCAAAGTTCATCTGGGACTTTGATGGGCAGTCAGTGGTCACCTCATTGGGGTCTCCCTGCCAGCTGCTGTCTGCCATGTCAGAAGCTAGCTCCATGGAACAGCACTCTGCCAGACCCAGTGAGGCTTGCTTTCTTAGACAAGGCGCACCAGACAGGGACCAGGTGTATCTACAGCAAGGATGTTACTTCCATCTTTGGCCTCCGCACAGAACTTGGTGCTTCCCCAGGGGCCCCGCCTGGTGTGTTGACTTCCCGTTTCTAGGGTAACTGAGAATAACACTCCTCCGGGTGCTGTCACTCAAACCCTTGTATAAATGAAGACCCAGGCATGAGGGCAGACCCAAGGGTGGCTCTTGTTATGAACACCTTGCCTTCGCTGCCCCAACCCCGATTCACTCAGTACCCACAGGAAGTCTCAACACACATCCTAAGAAATGACTCACTCTGTTTCTAGCCTGTCACAATGGAAGATTAAGTGGCTTGGACTCTCTCATTATGACAGGATAGAAGCTTAGTGAGTCTGCAGACAGGAATACACAGTCAAGAAGGCATCTGCCTTGGTGTGGGGAGGCCCCCACTGTGGTGCAGGGTCTGTGTTGTCAATGTGCCATAGTAAAGGGAAGGCTGCCATAGGCAAATGGATGGGAGTGGGCACTCTAATAAAACTTTATTAACAAAAACTGACATAGGGCCAGATTCAACCATCCCTGCAGCAAACATCATACAATGGACCTTAAATTCTGAAGTGAACATGCTAGCTGAGGCCCCAATAAAACAGACAGAGATTAGGTTGAGTGACTCTCAGTGCCCCCTGCTTCACTTTTCTTGTCTGTGGTAGTGTGAGCCTAGGGCCCTGTGCAGCTAGGCAAGCGTGATACCACCGAGCTACAGCCCAAGACCTCATTTTACTGTTTATTTTTGAGACAGGGTCTCACTAAGCTGCCCAAGCTGGCCTCAGACTCACTCTGGAGCCCAGGCAGAACTTGGAACTTGCCTCAGCTGCCCAAGACCTACTGGTATGTGTCATCAGGCCTTGGCCATAGCATGCTCTGTTTTAAACAGCATCAAACAGCCTGCTTTAGCATGGCTGAATGGATTCAGTATAAATGCTATAAGGAAAAGTATGGTAAAAATGAACAAAAACTTATGTAAGGAAAAATTTAATTCAGTGACCCTATTCTTTGTATTGACAGTTGAAGTGGGGGAGGGTAGCAGAAATGCTAAGTTGGTAAGAATGCTTGCCATCAAGACTAAAGACCCAAGCTCTATCCCCCTAAGCCCCAGTGGTAAAAGAAGAAAACCAACTCTTACAAGTTATCCTATGACCTCTACACACAGGCCCTCCTAACACATGGACCAGATAACCACACAAATAAATAAGTGCACTTTTTTATTCTATGTATGTAAATGTTCTGCCTGTGCCCACACACAGAGGCCAGAAGAGGACATCAGATTTCCCAGAACTGGAGTTATAGATAGTTGTAAGCTACCATGTGGGTGCTGGGAATGAACCTATGTCCTCTGAAAGAACAACCAGTGCTCTTAATCACCGAGCATCTCTCCAGCTCTTGAAAATAAGTACAATTTTGAAAACTGAGGGAGAGGAGCCTGCTGCCTTTAAGTGTGAAAAGCTTTGGGCAACTTATGGGAAGAATGCTTCACGGAAATCTAGAGCCACAGAAGTAGTTCACTGAACAGTTCCCCACCCAAACCTGCGGCATCGTCCAGTCCTTGGTACTAGCTCATTCAACAAGAAGGCTCAGTCATGAGCCAAGTTTATTCAAAGAAACAAAATACTGTTTCACAGCTTGCTCTTTTGGCTTTGTAGGATCAAACTTGGAATTTTATAAAGTACTAAAGCCAGGTGAACTTAGGTGTGCATAAGACACGCAAATCTAAATTACAGTTTGTACCCAAATTTTTGTAATGCCAGAGACATATGGTTAAAATTTTTAGCTTTGCATTTTCAAATAATTTCAGACTTTATACACTTAACTTTTCAAATTAGCTATAGCGGTATAGATAATGTAATTTCCTCCCTCCTTCCTCCCTTCCTTCCTTTCTCCCTTCCTTCCTTGCTTCTTGGGAAGCCATCTACCCCTGAGCCCTCTAATATCAAATGGTTAGCTACAGAAATATACTATGCTTAATATTAGTACTGATACGGGCTCAATGCAGAAAAACCTGCTCAACACACAGAGCAATTCAAAAATCAAGGCATGTTTCTTCTTTTAATCTGTGAACAAACCCAGAATGGGACAGATCAACAGACATGCAAACACAAGGCTAAAGAAGTGTGGTCACAGCTGGAGTTCAGAAACCACACTGCCACAGAGGTCATCTTCCTCTGAAAACCTCCCAGCGCGCAGTACTGACCTTTCATTGCTGCTAACCTGACACATCTTTCGACTGTTCTTTGTAGAGCTAAGCACCATTCAGAGAAATGTGCTTGGCTAATTATTCAGATGTTCTAGTGTTCTAGTGCAGGGTGGGAAGGCCCCACAGACCACTCGTGCTTGCTACTCACTGTGCTGTGTTTTGAAAGGGCAGCTAGAGCCCAGTTAAGAGCTGCGAACTTGGCAGAGAAGCAAATGTCAACCCCAAAACATCAATTTGCTGCATGAACTGGTCTCTGCTTCAACAGCTGAATCTGTCTTCGCGTATGTAAAGCTGAGGGTGGGAAGAGAGCTGGCCCTAGCCAGAGTCCCTCAGCTCTGGCCCCTGTAGGAGAACTTCTGGAACAGACAGCAGGCAGCTGTTCTTGTACCACTTCAATGCACGCACCCCGCCCCTCCCCCGCACCGCGAGGCCAGCCTCTGCACTGCTTTGACTTCACAACCCCATCAGACAGGAGGAGTCCATGAAGAGCACACAGGCCATGTATTCTGACTTTAACCGAACACCTGGGCCGTGTCTCTCATCATAGCTTTTCATGTGTCACAATTTCTTCTTCTAAATATTTTTTTTTTCATACCATATAATCTGATCATGGTTTCCCCTCTCCCAACTCCTCCAAGATCTTCCCTGCCTCCCCACTCACCCAACTCCAAGCCTCCTTTCTTTTTCTCTTTGGCAAATAAGCAAACAGGCGAACCAAAAAAGCAAATGAGACAGAATTTCTTTCTTTTTTTTTTTTTTTTTTTGGTTTTTCGAGACAGGGTTTCTCTGTGTAGCTTTGTGCCTTTCCTGGAACTCACTTGGTAGCCCAGGCTGGCCTCGAACTCACAGAGATCCGCCTGGCTCTGCCTCCCGAGTGCTGGGATTAAAGGCGTGCGCCACCACCGCCCGGCCAGAATTTCTTTAAAAAAGGGAAAGCACATACACAAAACACATAACAACACAAAATCAGAAGCCATAATATACAAGAGAAAGACCAATAAGGCGTAAAATGCCCAAACAAAGCAATGTGTGACATAAAGTCCATAAAAACACCATTGAGTTCCTTTGTGTTGACCATCTATTACTGGGCATGGAACCTGCCCTTAAGTATGTGGTTAACATCCTCAGGGACACTCCATTGGAGAAAACTAAATTTTCCTTTGCAAGTAGATGTCAGTTGGAGATACCTTCATGGTGAGTGATAGGGACTCATGTTCACTATCCCCTCAAAGTTCTGGGACCCTGTTTGACTTAAATCTGTGTAGACCCTGTGCAGGCTACCAGTCTCTTTGAGTTCATATGTGCATTGGTCCTGCTGTATCTGGAAAATACAGATTCCTTGATGTCATCCATCCCTTCTGATTTTTATAATCTTTCCATCTCTGCCTTCTCTTCTATAGAGCTCCCTGGGCTCTGAGGGAAGGGTTTTGATGAAGACATCCCATTTATGACTGAATATTCCAAAATCTCTTACTGTCTGCACATCATCCAGTTGTGGGTCTCTGTATTAGTCCCCCTCTACTACAAGAGGAAGTTTCTCTGATGAGGTTGAGCAACACACTGATCTATGGGTATAGTAGACTATCATTAGGAGACATTTTATTACTGTATTGCTTTAGCAGAAAAATAGTATTGGTTTTCCCCTAGGTCCAAGGCCTATCCAGCGTAAGGGTCATGGCCACTGGGGCAGTGTCCAGCATGGGTTCCATCTTGTGAATTGGGCTTTAAATCCAATCAGATAATGGTTGGTTACTTCCCAACTTTTGTGCCACTACTGCAGCAATGTATTATGGAGACTGGTCACCATTGCAGGTCAAAGGGTTTGTAGCTGTGCTGGTGTTTAGTTTTCTTCTCTGGTAGCATGCAGAGTACCTTCTGGTACCATGAATACTAGTAGGGGTGAAGACTCTAGTTAGGCAACAGCCCAGACTTCTCTGTGTTCAATAAGATATGTAAGTGTTGTCTTCAGCAATGGGGCCTTACCATTAGTGTGTGGAGAGCAACCAATAGCCTTGGCAACAGCCCACATTGTTTACAGGTTTCTATGGGGCCCCTTTGGCCAATGACTCAACTAGATGTAACCCAGTCATGACACTTGAGGTTTTACTTGGAGATGAGAGATATCTAGTTGGGGTACTATCTCCCCCATTATTTGGTGACTGCATTTGGATTTCTTTCATATATGGATGTACTTTAACAAGCTTCTACAACAGTAGATTTCCATATGATCCCTCAAATGGCCCTCAGTGTTAGCTGTCCCACCTTGTTCTCCCTCCTCCCTCTCCATGTTTCACAATTTCAAACATGCACACATTTTGATTAAATCCATTCCCCTATTCTCTCCCCTCCAAATTCCTCCAAAATCCTCCCATAATATTTTTTATGGGACTATTATTCTGTCACAATAATAAAACACCCAAGGCTGAGTAACTTTATGAAGAAAAAGTTTATTTACCTCACAGCTCTGGGGGTTCAAGGTACTGAAAGCATCTTATTTTATATTATTTTACGTCTTATTTTATAACAACCTCCACATGAAAATGAACCAGACATCTCACAAGAACCACCTCCTTTCCTTCCATCAACCTCAGGGGTTTCCACTAGCCCTGCCTCCTCCCACCTCCTGGTATTAAAACACAGAGAATCAAGTCCCTCCTAATGCGTGAATCTCTGGGGAACAACACAAAACCCACAGCAGAGAGGCTGGAAATCCATGATAGAAGAGTCACCATTGCAGATCCTGGGGGACAAAAATCTCTAGTCAGAGTGGCTATTTTTTTCCTGAAGAAAATCAGCAACTGTATCTCCATCCACATCTTCCTCTTCAACAGGACCTTATTCCTACATACTATTAAGAAATGGGTATATTTTCCCGACTCTTAGAGTCCAGTTTGATCTTATGATGGATGGTTCTTTAGTAACCCTGAAGTTTCTAGAAATTTCCATTTTCCAGCCTGTTAGACACCAGCTACCACACAAGAAGCATCACTCCCTGAGGTCATCAAGGTGTGAGGAACTCCAGCAGAAAGAAAAGAAGATGCAGCAGAGAGAAAAGAGGTGTCAATAGAAGGCACCAGACTGGAGGATGCAGAGGCCATCTCAGAAGAGGCTTGGCTCAGAAGTTGGCCAGCAACAGGAGCCAAGAGGAACCTCCCAGAAGAGCCCTTCCAGCATCCTGTCCAACACAACTCTACATTAAACAAAAGACACGTGGAAAGCCCACATGCTAAAATTCCAAAACTCAGGCTTTATAGAATAACTATTTGCATGATGATGTGATTTCTAAAAATCCCACACATGACCTCCAGGAATGCATTGCAGTCAAAACACCAGTGCCCAGAAATCGTTGCATAACATTATCTACAGGCTACGTGTCAGAAGGGCACAAATGATCTTCACGCTTTGACTCAGGTCCCATTCTCATAATGGCTCATTATATCCACATGCTGATGGTCCCAAACATGAAACAAATAAGCTGTCTGGATGTGGTAGTGCACATCTGAAATCCAGCACTTAGGAGTCAGAGGCAGGAGGTTCATGAGTAAACCTTTATACGTTTTTTCAATAGTTATTCATTTAAACATTGATATGCATTAGGAGAAAATGGGCTTCATTAGTGTCATTTTTCTGGATGTCATAGCTTAGTCTGAGACTAAGTAAAAACCAAGTAGATTTAAATTAAAAGGCTGCCACTGGTAGGGAACAAGAAGATGAAGAAAAGAGAGCGAGAGAATGTAGCCCATGGGTACGCCCTCCCTCTTGCTCACACAGAGGTTAAGGACACTCACCACCCAGTACACAGTAGGTGCAGAACACTGTCTGCTTCTCTCTCCCGCAGCTCTGTATGGTGCTGGTTTCTACCTTGAATGTGGCTCCAACCTCATTAGGCTATGATCAAGGCCTGGAAGTTGGGTGTAGACTCCCCAAGTTCCTGGGGACAGTTCTCCAGTCCCTATTTCATGAAAGGCACTTTGTTCATTATTCACAGGAAACTGATCCCACAGGGCCCACCCACAGCTCTTAGAAACTGTGCTTCATTCATCCAGTGGTTGTGGCTGGGCATGTTGCTCCATCCCTACCAGAGCACACAAAGCTCAGACACCATGGCCACCCTCCAGACAGCACTCTGACTTGGGAAGACTTAGTGGCGGCTATGCTCCCCTACTTCTTCCCTGGGCTGACTTGCCAGGTTGTCCTGTAGCCTGATCCCAGCTTTCCCTGGGCCCTTGGCCTTGAACTCTGTTTTCAGTGCTCTGCAGGAGGCAGAGAACAAGCACAGTGGGCTTGGCCACCTCCAGTCATACAGTAAACAGGCAGGAAGCACGCACTGTTCACGAGGCACTGAGGAGTCCACACCATACACCCAGGAAAACTGAGCTCCTGACTGCATGGGGCTTCTGTTCTATAGCCAAGGAGACAGGGTTGTTTGTGTGCAGCCAAGACTGTTTCAGATGGAGGGAAACCTTACAGCAACCAGGCAACCAGAGGCAAGAGCTGGAAGACTACAGGTCAAATTCGCCCACCTCATGCCTTTATACACAGTTCTGTGGACACACAACTACACACTGATGTCTATTGTTGTCTTTGGCTGACTGGAGGGAACGAGGAAGAAGGCCACACTCAGAAGGTAAATTTGAGGTGACGAACAGAATGATAAGAAGGGGCTAGCCATGCCGGTATCTGCATGTTGTAGATAGTGCAGCCAGTGCAAAGGCCATGGGGCACGTGAAGCTTGAAGAATTTGGGGGACAAAGAAAAAGCCAGCTTGGTTTGGGCAGAAGAAATAAAGCAAGGTCATCTGAGGAGGCAAGATGTTTAAACCTCATAGGCCACCGTAGGGGCTTCTTGTTAGTATTCAAGAAAGGCTATGAAAATCAATGAAGTCTGTCCATGAAGAAAGGGTTGACAGGGCTCAGTCAGTAAAGTACCTAGTGTGCAATCATAAGGACCTAAGTGGGAACACTACCCCCCAGCACTCATGTAGAAAGTTGGATGCACTGTCTGACAAGATGGCTCAGTGGGTAATAACCCTAGCACTAGGGAGGCAGAGAGGGTTGATCCCTGGGACTTGCTGGATAGCTGGCCTCACTGAATTAATGAACCTGTAGTTCGGTGAGGACCCTGTTTCAGAAAATAAGGTGGAAAGTGTTAGGTCTCAAATCTGGGACAAATGACTGAGGTGTCCATTAACATATCAAAGTGGACCTGGCTACCAGGTTCTCCCAACATCCTTCAGTCCCTACCTGTTACAGGGTAGGGCTGGCACACCCCACCCCCTACCCTAAACTTCTCCAGCCCAGAGGCTGCACTGCCCTTTCCCCAGATCCCCTTCCCTATATAATCCAACCATTTTGGTTACCTGGTCCTTTCGTCTACCCTTCACTCTCTTGGTCTCTTGGCCCAGGCCATTTCTCCTCTCTCCTCTCCCTCCCCCTCTCTCCTCACATGCCCCAGCTCAGTCTAGCCATGTTCACTCTGGACTCTCCCAGATATCCCTGCCTCTGGCTATGCTCTCCCACGTATCTATAATAAACTTTCTCCTCCACCATACCTATGAACAGTCATGTCCTTTCCTTTTTTATTTCTTACTTTTTCATTCAGAAAGCAATTGAGAAAGACACCTACTGCCGACCTCTGGCCTCCAGGCCAGCACCTCAACTTCTGCTTTTCCTCTGTATTACTCCAACCCCAATACTGCACTCCAAGCTAACCCAATTGCTCAGGAAGATGCTTCCAGACTTGCTGAGTCAGTAGCCCATACTGTGTCTCACCCAGACCACTGTTTTTACTTAAAAGAAACTCACATTTATGTTGGGGAAGGGACTATTAGTTCACTTTAAAATCATGTTTAATAGTCCAGTTACAGGGACTTAGTTTAGATGCGATCAATACATTACATATGTGCATGCACACGTGTTTGCAGGTACATATGTGTGTGCACATACATGTGGAAGGCAGAGGACAATCTTAGTGTTGCTCCTTAAGCACCATTTTGAGACTTGTGCTCTCATTGAGATCTGGGGCTCACCTATTAGTCTTAGCCGGCCAGCCAGCAAGCCCTGGAGAGATCTCTTAGCTTTTCTCTCGGGTGCTGGGGATCAAACTAAGGCCCTTGTGTTTAGGAATAAGAACTTCGCTGACTGAGGTAACTAACTAACCCCCCCACACCCTGCATAATAAATACACTTTTTAACTGTTTAAATACAAATTTTTAAATATGTAAATACATTTTTAGAATCTTCACCTATCCAGCACCTAAGGTACAAGTAGGGAAACAATCGCTCAGGTTTCAAAGTTGCCCTAGAACCTCGTTCTTACTTTCCACCCACAGAAGTCATTTTTCGCAGGGCACCAAGAGCAGCCCGAATTACAAAGTGCATCCTTGGAAGTCCAACATGAACCTGACTCTGTTGATTCCTAGCTGTTTGTTCCCCACCGACTTAAGCCTTGGAACCTCAAACAGCTCCACTGTGAAATGGAGCCGGAGATGGGGATGCTGTGAGAATTCAGAGATGGGCAGGGCCTGGCCCAGACCCAGCTCACAGCAGATGCTCTACAAATGACCACAGCACTAATTGCAAACCCATCATTAACTAGAGTCATAATTATGTTCCTTGCATGTCCTTTGATCTCTCAAAAGGTGCTAAAAGCATCATAGAGGATCTGGGCTTCTGATCCATCTTCATTCCCACCTAATCACCCCCTCACTCCCTCACACCTCCCCCTCCTCTGCCCAGAGCCTTCAAGGACATCTTGGAAGAGTGGCAGCTTTCTGCTGGCCTCACCGAACTAGGTCTCCCTCTTCTTCCTTTTTCTTTATTTTTTTGTTTCTGAAGGCCTTCTGATTAACCATCTTCCAGAGAGGAGGAGGGGAGGAATTACAGCAAATGTGCCTCACACCAGTCCTGCTGGGTGGGGAGGCCATACTCAGACTCAATCAGCTACCTGCGGGGTCACAGGCTGCGGTTCTTGCCAGCACTGATCTGGGGAGCAGCCGCTGCAAAGCTTCCCTGAGTGGCCTGTGGCCTAAAAACCCCAATAGCCCTGGGCCATCCAAACCTGAACCCAGACAGGACAAACGTGTCATCTGTTGTGGAGAAATTAATTCCCTTAAGACGTAAGGTTCGACCACGGCCAGTCCTCAACTAGAGGGATTCCAAACTCCTCTTTGAAACCTCCTTTGCACAAGCAGACTTAAGTCTCTTGCTTTGTTGAAGAAATCATTAAAACAAGAGTCAAGGAGACGGCTCTGTGGGTAAAGCTCTAGCCTGCATGAGGACCTGAGGCTGGATCTCATAAGCATGGAAAGCCAGATGAACGAATCCCAGCACTCCTACTGGGAAATGTGAGGCAGAGACAAGGGGATGCAGAAAATTTGGGGCCAGCAAGTCTGGCATACACAGCAGTGAACTTGAGACCCTGTCTCAAACAATATAGAAGGCCTAGACTGGTACCAAGATTGCCTCTGACCTCTGTAGGAGAGGTCACATCCCTTGGGTTTCCTCCTTCTAGAACTGTGCTTCAGGGCCAGGTATGCTACATTGCAGTGCCGCCCCCCACCCCAAACAAAAACAAAAACAGGTGCTTTGCGGGGAATGGTGGGAAGATAACTCAGTGGTTAGTGTTTGCTGTGTACCCCCCCCACACACACACGTGTGTGTGTGTGTGTGTGTGTGTGTGTGTGTGTGTGTGTGTGTGTGTTTACACCATATATACACACACACTCAAAAACAGTGGGTGCTGTGATGGTGAACCCTGGGTGTCCATTTGACTGGGCCATGCGACACCCAGGTTAAATATAATTTCTGGGTGTGTCTGTGATACTAGTCATAATCAAATGCATGGACCGGGTAAAGGGCATGAACTTCTCTAATGAAGTGAGTGTCATTCAATTCCTTGAGACTGACAGAGGAGAAAGGAGGGAGGAACTTGCTTTTTACTGCCTCACCAATAAAGCTGGAACACCCAGTTTTCTCCAGTCCCAAGAGCAGGGTTGACATCATCATCGCTCCTGGCTCTCAAACCTTTGGACCGAGACTGGCGCTCATGACCAAGCCTTCCTGGGTCTCTAGCTAGCAGGTGGCAGATTCTCTGAGACTTCTTTAGCCTCTGTAATTATGTAAGCCAATTCCGTTAACAAATCTATGTTTGCACATCTGTCCATATTTCTCTATTATGACCCTCTATCCATACACACACACACACACACACACACACACACACACACACACACACACACACACACCAAGGAGGGGGAGGGTGGGACAGAGTAGGAGAGAGATATTTGTCTTCCTTTATTATCCACAAGGCACTGATCCCTTACATAAAAAGGTGTTCTATCTATATATAATTTACATACACCCGCTCCTATTCTTGTGCTCATCTATAGGTTACTCAATATCTTGTAAATACTGTGCAAACAGCCACTATCCTCTATCATTTAGGAAACAATAACGAGGAAAAGATTTAGAATAACACTGTGTATGTAATAAATGCAAAATGGGAAAATTAAGTTAAAAAAAACTTAACAAATTATAGAAATATATGAGTAAACAGAACAGAGTTTACTCCAGAGAAGCAGTGGGCAGATTTGGGTATGAGATCTGGTAAGAGTAGCTTGGCTCTGTGCCCACTGCTCCTCCGGTGGCTATGGTCAAACAGCTGACAAAAGCAAGTCAAGGTAGGAAGGGTCCGCTCTGGTTCATGGCGAGGTGGGGAAGGCCAGGCAGCAGGAGCGTGAGGCAGCTGCTCACACAGTCAGGACGCAGAGGGAATGAGGAGTGTGGGCAGCTGCTCACACTGCACACAGTCAGGACACAGGGAATGAGGAGTGTGGGCAGCTGCTCACACTGCACACAGTCAGGACACAGGGAATGAGGAGTGTGGGCAGCTGCTCACACTGCACACAGTCAGGACATAGGGAATGAGGAGCGTGGGCAGCTGCTCACACTGCACACAGTCAGGACATAGGGAAGGAAGAGCGTGGGCAGCTGCTCACAGTCAGGACGCAGAGGGAATGAGGAGTGTGGGCAGCTGCTCACACTGCACACAGTCAGGACACAGGGAAGGAAGAGCGTGGGCAGCTGCTCACAGTCAGGACGCAGAGGGAATGAGGAGTGTGGGCAGCTGCTCACACTGCACACAGTCAGGACACAGGGAATGAGGAGTGTGGGCAGCTGCTCACACTGCACACAGTCAGGACACAGGGAATGAGGAGTGTGGGCAGCTGCTCACACTGCACACAGCCAGGACACAGGGAATGAGGAGCGTGGGCAGCTGCTCACACAGTCAGGACGCAGAGGGAATGTTGCTACCCAGCTTGCTCTCTCCTTTTGATTCAGTCTAGGACACCAGCCCATGACATGGTGCCAGCCACACTTGGGGTAAATCTTTTCTCATCAGTTACCCCAATCTAGAAAGTCCCTCACAGACATGCTCAGAGTGTTTCCATGGTGATTATAAATCCCATCACACTGACAATCAGGATTAACTTTCACAGACTCTGTGGGCCCTGAGAAGACTCTTCAATCCTGCAGTACAATGCCATGTAGCCACAGATAACACTTACTGAATGAGCGTGGCTGTGTCCCAATAAAACTTTATTGGAAGAAGCAGAGAGCTGTCTACATTTGGCCCTGGGGTCACATTTTGCTGACCCTTGACTTTGTGAGCAATACTTACCACACTGTGGAAAGTGTGTGTATCACCCAGGGTTTTTATGACCACAGACTTTGGCTGGGAAGGTCTCGGGTGGGGCCTGAGAGTCAGAAGTGCTAGCAAGTTCCCAGGCTGACACTGCAACTTTACATACCGTGTTTTAAGAAGCAAAGGAGAACACCCCTCCCTTCCAAAAAGAAAGAAAGAAGGAGGAGAAAGAGGAGGAGGAGGAGGAAGAGGAGGAGGAGGAGGAGGAGGAGGAGGAAGAGGAGGAGGAGGAGGAAGAGGAGGAGGAGGAGATCTACTTCATCTAAACCTACTAAAACCCAAGTTAAGAAGCACTTAGCAGAACTTGATCTAGAAAAGTAATTTATTTTCTCATCATCCAGGAAGAATTATGCAATTTCAGCCCATTGTCCACAGTGGATGCCATGTCACTGTTGGTCAAGGATATAACTAACTGTCATTATCAAATGCAGAGTGCCCAGCTGCTCTGAAGCCCTGCTGTGCATCTTCTGGCTGCTGTTACAACAGCCCATAGCGACCAATGCAGGTAAACAAATACATTCAAAGGTGGGCCATGGATACTACACCTTATCACCAGATAAATGTCAGATTAGCAAGTGTGGAACTAAGTATCTTCTATGAAAGTGAATCTTCTGGATTGCTGGGGACCACTGCTGGCAATTCCAGCTTAGGAGAGGCAGTAGGAAGGATGGCCCTGGATCACTCTGGGGTCTAGAAGTGCTAATTTGTGTCAGAGAAGATTCTATGAGAACAGAGCTGAACCCCTCCCCGTGTTCTGTGAAGACGCTGGGCAGACTGGAAGGTGACAGTTTTTAGCCTTCACATACAGCAGCCCCTACTCAGTCTCCCCTTCTTTTGCTTTACAGTAAAATCAGAAACGACAACTCCACTCAGGGACCGATATTTGTTGAACAATGGAACCAACTCTGGAAAACAGTTCAATGATTTTTTTTAAAAAAGGAAATTAAACATAAATTTGTCATGTGACCTCCAATTCCACTTCCCAGATTCTACTGAAGAGACGTGAAAACACAGATGTAGACATGAAGGCCGCCTTTCACAGCAGCACTACTTGCAATAGCCAAAACATAGCTACAGTTCATCAGCCATTGAGGGACAAGTAGCATAACCTGTGAGATACAGTCAGTGATGAAGCCAAGTCATGGCAACATAGCACAGGCTTCCTTCTTGAGAAAATGTCTAGAATGGGACTTGATGCCAAAGGTAACAATTCAGATAGGCATAAGAAATCTCACCAGGCTGGTGAAAACATCCTAAAACTAGCTTTCGGGGATGGGTGCTCAGCTCTGTGAGTTCACTACCACTGGCTGAGACATAAAATGTATAAATTTCACAGTCTATAACTCATACATCAGCAGATTTTTTAATTAAATAAAAGGTTATGGGCTGGGGCTGTAGCTCAGTGATAGAACACTTGCCTAGCATGTGTGAGGCCCTGAGTTCAATCCCCACACTGAAATGGAAGGAGGAAAGGAATGAAGGGAGAAGAGGAGGGAGGAAGGAGGAAGGCAGGCAGGCAGGCAGGCAAGCAGGGTGGCTAGGTCCTACCTATGGTCTCACTCTTTTTCAAATTTCACTCACTAGTTAGTAGTCCTACAAATTTACCAGTTATAACACAGTGAAAGACACATTGGCTACTTCACATTGAGACTGCCTCAGACAAATGCCTTGGCCTTTTGATGGTGGATACTGAATTCATCTGTTGTCAGAGCACACAGTGTTCTGAGGCACAGCACCTCAAACTCCAACCCAACGCCAGCCCTCCAGCTTGAAAGGCCTGACCCCAGATGGGGCCAGGCATGAGGCTCATGAAGCAGGAGTGAGGCTCCGGGGGCACTGGCTGCACTGGAGAAAAAAAAATAGAGCTCTGCCCCACTAGGGTCGTGTTCACTACGCCCATCATCTACCCTTGACCCACCTCACAGGCACACCCAAGATGGAAGCCCGCTGTCACCCTGAAAAGTGAATCTGTGGTGACTGCAGAAGCAATTCTGCACACAAAATAGGTGCACAGGAAAATGAAATCCTGGGGGACAGAGCTCCAAGCTGCTTCATTACCACACATCTTCCATGGAAAAGCCCTGGCTTCAGCTAGTGGGAAAAGAATCATTAAAATATCCAGAGGTAAGGCTAGGAAGTATGATCTAGAAGGAAATTCACTCTCTACTGTGGATCTTCTCTTCACCATCTTCACACACACACACACACACACACACACACACACACACACACGGCCAGTAATGGCTTTAGTCATCTGGGTGCTGGGCCAGAAAACAAGCCCACAAGACTGCCAAACTGGGACTCTTCTGACCTATGGTGTCTCTTTTGCAGCCCCAAAGGTATCTGAAGAGGAATACCAGCCTCATACATAGGCCTGCTCATCTCCTTCTCCCCTTTGATTAAAAAGGAAAAATATCTAAGACACTGCAGAGTCCCCACAATCTGAACTCTGTTTCTTCCCTCTTCTTTCTTGCTGGTCTTTCCCACTGGAGTGCTGGATAAGCTTATCATGGGCAAGCAAACTATGTCTTAGCTTTGATCCCTTCCAGAAATCCATTTGGCGCCTTTAACGTTTCATTTGGCAGATTGAATCCTGGACGTGCATGTATGGGGCTGGGTTTGCCCTTAACTGAGTACTGCATAAATCCCGTTACTGTGTCCGCTTCACTGTGTTTGGGGTTTACTAAGCCAGGGCTTTATCTGAGTGGACAGCCCTGGGGTGACCCATTCTAAATCAGAAACCATGTCCTTTTCCCACCACTGACTTTTGAAGATTGTCTCAAAGCTATCAATGTCACCAATGTCTCAGGAAGCATTATGCTGGGCTCATCCCACACTGAAGCATGCCCCAGACTCCAAGGAGACACCACAGCATACCCACACCCACACACATGGATCTTTCCAGGAAACACCTCACTCCACATCCATTCCCAAATTCTCCTTCTTCCTGGCAACAGCCAAGGAAGTCTGTACACAGTGAAGTACTTCACTTTAACCCTTAAGTATGGGACAAGGAGGGATGGGGACTCCTCAAAATGTGAGAATGGAAAACTCATAAAGAAAAGTGAGTCTGTATTTCCTTTAATCTAAGGGCCTAGCTTTCTTTATGTGTGTGTATGTATGTGTGCATGTGCGTGTGTGTGTGCATGCATGTGTGTGTGTGTGTGTGTGTGTGTGTGTGTGTGTGTGTGTGTGTCCACCAGAGAGAGCCTCCTGTCTCCTCCTCCCAGCCCTGGGATTACAAGCACATCTTACCTTTTTACATGGATTCTGGAAGTGAACTCAGGTCCTCATACAGCCTTGCCCTCAATTTTTTTTTAAAATAGACTTTAGCCACCCTGACTATATACTATAGATGCATGGTCATTAATGAAGATAAAAGGCAGGGATATGAGAGGTCTTGTGCTGCACAAAGTAGGTACTCAGTGGTGCTTGGCTGCACAGTCATGGCACACCTACCTATCCATCTTGGCTGGTCATTCCCTCTCAGCATGGCTGGATAGGCATTAGAGCACAGTTGGCAGATGCCAAGTGAACAAGGCAAGGTTGCGCCATGTGGAAGCAGCATCCAGCTGAGGGAGGATGCTTCCTAGCCTCCTGGGATCTGTCCAGAAGACACCCATGAAACTGTCCAATCACAGACTTCACATAGATGACTCCAGATAGGGCAGAACTGCAAGAGAAATGGCTAACACAGGCCAAGTCCTGCACCCAAGGTAAAGTGAAGGGAGTACCCTCTGCTCTGAAACCTTCTTTTGCCAAAGCAAAGCCTCTTCTCCAACCCTGTGCTTCAGGGCCTCATCACTGTCTCCTACCACACAAGGGAGTTCTTTAGAAGGCAGAGGCAGCTGCTGTAAACCTAGACGCCTGTGTGACAGGGCCCTCAGAGCTATTTCAGGCTCTATCCCTGTCTGAAGGCGGCTGTGGTTTTGGTTACATCTAAGTTTGGCCTCAGAGACTGGGGAGGTAAAGGCCTTGGAGGAGGGAAACAAATCTCAGACTCTTTACTGGTACATCCAACCCGTCCTATGGAGCATCTTACAAAACCTCTTCCTCCTACTCTGTGCTGAGATCCAACAGCTGGCAAAAGAAGATTCAGTATGCTAAAATACCAGTGGTAGGCTGGGGACATAGCTCAGCACGGGGATCTGAGTTAAATCCCCAGAACCCACATGGAAAAAAAAAAAAGCCAGGTATAGTGGTGTGTGCTTGAAATGCCAGCACTGTGGAGGCTGAGAGAGGGTCCCTGGGACTCACTAGCCAGCCAGCCTGGCCAGCCCATTGGCATTTCCTGACCAGTAAGAGACACAGTCTTGATAAAAGTGGGTAACAATGCCCGAGAAACGAGAGCTGAGGTTGTCTTCTTGCTTCTACAAGCACACACACAGCTCTCTGTGTGTTCTCCTGCCTACACACAGATGCCAACAGTTTCTCCAGGGCTCAGGCCTCTGATGATTCTTTTGTGACTTTCCTCCCTATCATCCACCCATGAGCAACTGAGGACAGATGCTCAGCTATCAACTGATGGGCTACAAAGGGTGGAAAACATAGATGGTTTCGTTCACTTCCTCCTGAAGGCATGCAGATGGTGCATACATCTTCCTCATCTCAGAGACAAGGTGCCAGAGGCTCAGCGGTAAAGTGACCTGCCCAAAGCCACAGAGGCAGGGAAGAGGTGGAGGGAACCGAAACTTAAAACAGTTTGCCATTAGAATAGTGGTTCTCAACCTTCCTAATGGTGTACCCTTTAACACAGTTCCTCATGTTGTGATGACCCCAACCATAAATTTATTTTCATTGCTACCTCATAACTGTAATCTTGCCACTGTTATAAATTATAATATAAATATCTGATATGCAACCCTTGTAAAAGGACCAGTTAGGCACAAGGGGGTCAAGACCCATAGGTTGAGAACCACTGTTCTGGAGCCTCACAGCCACTACACCAGCCACCCTGACACCCCCCGCCGCCCCCCCCCCAGTTTTCCTGGAGCTCTGATTGACACCGCCATTGCTGAGCCTCACAGCACACAGTAGGGATGGTGTCAGTGTTCACTAAAATTGGGTTTGGTCTTGTTACTTAAGACTACTGTGATCACATTCAGCTTCTAAGCTGTGAGTGAAGAATGAGGTCACTCTATGAAAATGGAAAGCAGAAATGGACCCCAGGGCGGAGGTTTCCTGGAGTGGGGGATAGGAGTGCAGAAAGCCATGAGTTCCAAACAACCTCAGAGCGAAGATGTGGCCTCCGTGCGCCACAGGTAATGAGACGCACAGAGAACTGGGAAGCAGCTCAGAAATGCAATTTCCGTTCAGCAACACCTGGTGTTCGTCACGAAAACCCACGTGTCTATTAAGCTCACAACACGGAAGACAGGGAGTCACACATCTCGGGTTATAGCAGGAGGATGAAGCCTCATTCTGTTCACTTTGTAAAACACGGAGCACGGTCCAAGAAGCCATGCATGAAGAACCTTGACAACAACAGTAGGAATGGCTGATTTCGCCTGCTCCCTGGAGGGGGACCCGTGCTGAATGGTCTCTGTGCACCTGCTCATTAAATCCTTGGAGGATCCTTTTGTATGGGCAAAATACAAGACCCATTTTACAGACCGGAAAACTGAGAGGAGGCAAACTCTGCCCTCAGGCCATCTTCCCATGGGTTTCAGTGGTCAGGTTACACTTGTAACATTTTCCACAAAGAACATCGAAGATTATGCCAAGGCAGGGGGAAAATCATGCTTGCCAAAATCCTAACATCTTAGACACAGGCGAGAGCTCTGGAGCCATCTGGGCCAGTGTGGGGAGCTAGCAGCCTGCTTCTCACTTGGATAGTATTCCCCTGGGGCAAATCTCCCACATGTGGCCACAGAAACCCGCTTTCCAAATCCAGAGTCCTTCACCTACAATCGTATTTGGCTCCGCAGAAACCAGAAGGCATCTGGGGACAGGAGATCTTTATCAGCCAAATGTTTTTGGAGCTGTGCCAGGAAACTGTCCCATGTGGAGGGATGTCACCTACAACATGTACTTGGCCTGTGCTGGTATCCACATTGCAAGGCGGCACCACATCCCTCTTGGAGCAGTGCCCCAAGACACATCACCAGCCCAAGCAGGCTCCCGCCTCTTTCTAATGGGGAGAGAGCATGCTCAGCAAAGAGGACGCTTCAAAGGCCAGTCCCCGTCTACCGTTTCTAGAAAGTTATTCTTGGAGGCAGGAGAATCTTTCCGAAATGTGGAAATATAAATCCGCCAAGTTGTGAGAATCCAGCAGAATTCACTCCCCTGATGCCCAGACTTTTAACAGCATTTTCTGGAGGCCAAATCAGCCTCCTAGGATCTTCAGCAAAGGGGCTTGAGTAGTGGCAGCCATGGTGAGCTGGCTTGGGGAGGCGGGGTGCACCCATATTCACTAGCAGGGCCCTTGAAGCCAAATTACCAGAGGAAGGTAAGGAAATTTTCAGAAAAAAAAAAATGGATGAAACCAATATGATAATGGAATGCCCTTCAGCTGTGCAGGAGAAGGGGGCTGAGGCTCCATTCAATGCTCAAAGAAGCCTAGTGAGGTTGGGGTGTGGCTCAGGGGCAGAGCAGCTGCCTAGCAGGCAGAGACCCTGGGTTCCCAGCACTGCAAATGGGGAAGAGAAGGGAAGAATGAGGAGGAGTGGGGCGGGGGAGAAGGGAGGGAGGGAGGAAGGGAGGAAGAGAGGGAAGAGAAGAGAAAGGGAGAGGGGAAGGGAGAGAGAGAGAGGGAGGGAAAGAAGGGGAGGGACAGATAGAGGAAGAGAGGAAGAGACGTAGAGGGGAGAGGGGAAGAAAAGAAGAAAAAGAAATAGGAGGGAAAGAGAAAAGGAGTGAGAGAAATGAAGAGAGATTTAAACAGGTCTGTGTTCTAGAGAGGGGGAAGGAGGAGAGGAGAGGAGAGGGAGGGAGGGAGGGAGGGAGGGAGAGAGAGAGAGAGAGAGAGAGAGAGAGAGAGAGCTTCCATTCTAGAATTATTCCAGAAGTGAGATCCAGGCACTGTGAACAGACCCCAAGTCCATCAGCATAGCCCTCTACCAGCTGCTCTCCATATGAACATCCATTTCCATAACCATTTTTTTCACTCACGGTGGTAACCACCATAAAAGATATGGTGGACAGTCTTCCTTTTATCCCACCAGAAGATTCCACATGGGATACCATGTCCCCCTTGCACAGAATGCTGAGAGTGACTGTGATTATGGCCCAGGTAATTGCAACACAGAAGCCAGATTAAGCAGCCCTAGGCATTAGTGTATGCCATCATATGTCCTGCGATGTGTAACGTAGAACTGAGCTCTGGAATCTGGCTACTTGGGTTCATATCCAAGTTCAAGCCTTGCATACTGGTTGGTGTTGTATTAGTCACTTGCTCTGCCCATCTCTTTTTCTGCTTCCAAAATGGAGATAATATTGTCCCACAGGCAGAGTTGTCAATGCTCACAGATGAAGGCAAGCCCTTTGGCTTCCTTCTACTACGGCAGTGTCTGTTCTCACCACAGCCTACCCCTTTCCCTATTACCTCATTCTAAGTCACAAGTTACTCATGCAGCCCAGAGAGCAGTGTTTAAGGGTGTTTTTGTTATTATTTTTGTTTTTGTCATTACTTTGTTTCAGTTCCTTAAAAGTCCTGTCTTCATTCAAATTTCCTCTAGGAGTTCTTATTTCTTCTTGTTCTTCTGTATCAAGTGCTCTAAGTAGCAGTGGCAAAAATAGATAATGAATGAGATTAAGCCTTCCCTCAGGAACTCCCTTGCTATAGTAAGTGGCAGATAATGACTGTGGATAAAGATAGGATCATATCAAAAAGGAAGGATAAAGAGCCAGCCTTCTGCCATAGCCCTCTACACATGATCCAAAAATGAACTGTGCAGATTAAATACCCAAAGTTTGGAAGTCCGCTTTGCCTGCCCACGCTGAGCCATTTAATTCTGTGCTAACTGGGTAACAGGTGCCCAGATCTTTGGTTAAACATGATTCTGGGTGTGTCCATGAGGGTGTTTATGGATAAGATTATCATAACGTCAGGAAATGTTGATTCATTTGATTAAGTGAAGTAGCCTGTCATGCCTAAAAAGGGTGGGTCTCTCCCAATCAGTGAAAGTCCTCGGACAGCAGAAAAGCTACCCTCTAGGTTAGCTGACTCTGGCTGCCCAGTTCCCCAAGTGTGGACTGACTCCCTTCCCTGTCTTTGGCCTGGAATTGGCTCCTCCTGTTCCAGGCTGTGGATTCTCAGACTGGAACAAGACATTTACTCTCCTTAGTCTCCAGACTGCTGAGTGAAGCTCAGGGAACTTCTCAGCTTCTACAATTCCTTGAGGTAATTTCTATAAAGAATAAATACACTAGATGCACAGGCACATATGTGCACACAAACTCACACACAGATACTGTGAAATTTTACATCCCATAAACCATCCTAACTTGAAAATATCTTAATCAGAAAAGATGTGGAGTATACCACACCCACCTGGTAACCGGCATAGGGTACTGCAGAGTACTGGCCATGGGCTGTTGCTCCTCTTGACCTCTAGGCTGGATGACACTATGGCTGAGGTTTCTGTCACTGCCCAGAGTCCAGATGAAGGACAGACTATATTTCACCAACCAGACTGAAATCCAAACTTGGAAGTCTGTGTTCTACTGAATTACTGAATATGTACAGCTTAGTATCATAATTTTTGCAGTCCTGGAGATGGAACTCTGGGGCCTTGTGAGTGCTAGGCAAGTACCCTACCAGAGCTCCAGCTCTGACCTTCTCACACAATCTTCAACCTCATGATCTTTAAGCAGGTTCATCATAAGCTAGCCTGGCTGAAGAACACATGTACACATATGTGCACATGTTTACATCTTTCAGGAGAATTGAGTGGGGTTGCTATTGTCAAACTGTGATGGCTAGGAGCTGGCAGCCACAGACAGAAGGGAAAGGAAGGACTACTTTCGCTCCCTTTGAAGACAGTTTAAGCTGGGGCACCCCACCCTCTGTAGGTGGATCCATTGGCACATACATGCTCCTTTGTTCTGAATTCCTAGGGAGTTGATGTGTTCACCTACTATATGGGAGGAGGCAGATGTCATCCCGGAGAGTGCTGGGAAGATTGCAGTACCTTCCCATGAATTTTTGCAGCTCTTCCTGCTTCTCCATCCCCTCCACACCCCTTCATCTCCTCTTCATCCTTAGTTCCTCCAAGGACAGAAGAAAACACAAAGGCCAATGACCCCACAAAATGAGTCATTCTATGGGCCTCAGCCTCTCCAAAACTACACCAAGATCAGCATGTAGGGGATTTGCTCTACAGGAAGTGACAAGACTCACTGTTCAAGACCTGGGTATGCAGAGTTGCAGTTTACTCATGGACCTTGGGCAGGGATCTGAAATGGACTAAGACCATAGTTCCTTCATGGGTTAAAACAGCTCATTTAAACACAGGACTGAACATGGGCCCGGCAAGTGCCTATGACATTGCCATTGCTGGTGCAAAGTTGTTATTATACTAATTACACATTGTACAGTATCATGTAATATGTAAATGTACTTTACTATATTATTGTATTTGTCCCTTTTAGTGTTCATTCCAGGCATTGGAAAGTATCTCAGATTTGAGATTTTGTGTACAATTTCAGAATATTTGAACACACATAATGACACATACAAGTCCAAGCAGAACTCACTCATTAATGCTTCTCACCTGAAGCTGATTTTACACAACATTTTTTGCTGTGGATGTCTTTCTGTACACTGTAAATATCTATTGTTTCCATTGGTTAAGAAATAAGCTGCTTTGGCCTATGGCAAGGCAGCTTAGAGGCAGGTGGGAAATCCAAGCAGAGATACAGAAAAGAGACAGGCCAGAAGAGATGCCAGCCTGTCACCCAAAGAGCAACAAGATGCCAGCACACCAGTAATGCCACAGCCATGTGGCTATATATAGATGAATAGAAATGGGTTAATTTAAGATGAAAGAGCTATCTAGCAAGAAGTCTGAGCCACAGGCCATACAGATTATAATTAATATAAGCCTCTGTGTGTTTACTTGGGACCAAGCAGCTGTGGGACTAGGCAGGACACATGAAAACTTCCGTCTACAATTGTATTTTATTTTAAAGATTTATGTTTATTAAGTGTGTGTGTGTGTGTGTGTGTGTGTGTGTGTGTGTGTGTGTGTGTGTGTGCAGGTGCCCTCAGAGGCCAGAAGAGGGCACTGGATTCCCTGAGTTAGAGTTAAAGGTGGTTGTGGGCCAACCAATGTGGGTACTGGGAACAGAACTAGGGTCCTCTGGAAGATCAATATGCTGGCGAGATTTTACTGTTAACTGCACACATTCTAAAATCACCTGGACACAGGGACTCAATGCAACAGATTTCCAGGAATGTCTCCTGAAAGGGGAACATGGGAACAGGCTCTTTCTGGTCAGACAGACTTGAACCATGCTAACACTGCTGTGTAGTCTAGTCTGAACCAAGAAGCAGAATTCACTTGAATAAGAAAAGTGAAGGCCAATGGTAAAACCAGGCACTCCTCATCTTAAAAACAAACAAACAAAAAAACAAGTGTTGGCCAGGCAGTGGTGGCACATGCCTTTAATCCCAGCACTCAGGAGGCAGAGGCAGGTGGATCTCTGTGAGTTCAAGGCCAGCTTGGGCTACAAAGTGAATTCCAGGAAAGGTGCCAAAGCTACACAGAGAAACCCTGTCTCGAAAAAACCAACTAACCAACCAATCAACCAAACAAACAAAAAGTGGCATGCCATTATTTCCAAATAATAAACTCACAGAACTTGGCCAATTTAATCATCACTTTTTTATTTTTAAAGAAGACATGGCTTCATGTAGCTCAGCTCAGGCTGCTGAGGATGACCCTGAACGCTTGATCCTCCTGCTTCTACCTTTTGAGTGCTAGGTCACAGGCATGGGACACCATGCCCAGTTTATGTGGTGTTGGGGGTTGAACCCAGGGCTTCATCCATGCCTGGCAAGCACTCTCCTGACAGAACCACCTCAGCTCTCATGTTCTACATGGATACTGAAACTTGCTTATGTAGCCCGTGCTGACCAGTCCTCCTGCCTCAACCTTCCCAAGGCTAAGATTATAAACCTGCACCGCGAATTTCAGCATTTGGGTCATACTTTCTGACTAGTATGCTCAGGTCACCTCATCAGTAGACATGTACCAGAGGGGCCCTGGACTCCTTGCTGTCTAGACGGAGCCCATCAAAGAGAGTTGCATGGTGGATAAGGTGGTATTATGTAGTTTGGTGAGAGCGGTCTGTCTTTTTTGAATCCCAGCTCTGCCACATCCTCACAGCGCAATGCTGAGTCAGCCTCTCTATGCCTTGGTTTCCTCCTAAATAAAATGGACATAGCCATCGCCCTTTTATATGGAATGACTCTGGTGATTAAAGTCTACCAAACAGCCAGTACTCAAAGCGACACCTAGCTCAGTTAGGGGTTAATAAATAGTTGCTCTTATCCTCCTGGCACCCTCTCTGGTGGGAGGCTTGAGTGCACGTGTCTCTGGTAACACAATTAGAGCGAAGCCGGAAGTCAGGACACCTGAGTTGTGATCTCCGCAGCAGCCTGAACTTTCTGTGAGCTCCCAAGCTCTGCACCACCTACTGTTTTCCGTAAGCAAAGGTTGTCTTCCTCTTTCTAGGGGCCATACCCTGTTTCAGCCCCAGAAACATTAAAATAGCATGGGTGCTTCTACAGAACTACTGAAATAGTGAGTTGCAGGCTTCCCCTACTGAACCCAATGGACCTCAAACACTCCCTCTACACAGTGACCCTTAAGTGTCCACATGTATAAGCAACACCTGAGAGGCTGGCCTGGGGCTGTAGCTCAAGGTGGTGGAGTGCTAGTCTATGGTACACAAGGCCCAGAGTTCAATCCTCAGAACCCCACAAACTGGGTGTAGGTGGTGCACACCTATCATTAAGTTGAATGTAATCCTGGACTACATAGGAATTTGAGGTCAGCCTGGTATACAGGAGACCCTGAAAAGAAACCCACCACAGGATCACCCAGAGGAACAATTTGACTTTGTAGGTCTGGGAACTCCCGCACCCCACATTTTGATCAGCTTCCAGGACAACGCAGATGGAGCAGTATCGGGGGACTGTGATGTCACTCCTAGAGAACACATGCCCACATGCTACCTAGACCTTCCTCTGAGAAGTGGTACCTCCCAGGGTGATCAGACGACAGAGAAGAGGTTCAAACCCAGCCTGGACTCCAAATTCAGCGTTCTCTGTGCTCACTGTTCCTCAGCCCCAAGCAGGTGCTCTGAGCTGAAATCGAGTTACAAAGTGAAACCTGTGCTTGAAATTGCACGGAGAAGAAAACTGAGGAACAGGGATTCTTCACAGAGAGGAAGACAAGGCCTGGGGTCCTTCTGAGGCTAGAGACAGCAGGATGAGTACTGGGCTCCCTGACTTCTCTCCAGGCACCAGCAAGTTCTTCATTGCTACATAATAGCTGCACACACTGGTGGGGGCAGCGTGATCATTTGATATGTGCACACCCTGTGTAGTGAGTACACCAGGCTTTTCACACTTCTCTAATCCCTGTGTCACTTGCGTCACTGAACCAGTGTGCTTACTGTGTACTCACACTTGAACTCACTCCCACTATATAACTCCATGTTGTGCCTGTTACACAGCCTCCACACCTCCCATCCTGAGCTCCAAGGGCAGCAACAATTCTCTGCTTCCATCTCTCCCTACGAGCATCCTTACCTCCCAAAGGCAGCTGACTCGGACCTGACTGAGCTGACTTACATCAGTGGTGGAAAGATCTTCAAAACCAGAGACTGGTTCTGAGGCGACGGTTCAGATGGTTAAGGGTTTGCTGTGCAAGCATAAGGATCCAAGTTCCATGCCAAGAACCCATGTTATAAAAACCCATGTTGAGTGAGCAAGCAAGCACCTATCCCCTCAGTGCTGGGGAGACAGAGGCAGTTTCCTGAGGCTTACTGGCCAGCCAACATAGCTACATCAACATGTTCAAGGCCAATCAGAGCCCTGTCTCAAAAAAAAACCAGGCAGCATCTAAGGAATTACAGCCTCTAAACCCATGTACAAACACCTGTACACGCACAGCCATGTGCACACATGCACACACATACATAAAAGCATGCACATGCATGCATGCACACATGCATACACACATGTACAAACAGGCACATACATATACACATGCATACAAGCACACACATGTGCACACACAACTCCTGAAGCACTTATTAGCCAGAGGGGATGCTCTGTAGTGCAAGCTGGCCTTGAACCTGTGGTTCACCTGCCTTGCTTTGTGCACCCCAATGACTCCCCATCACGCCTTGCTTCATACCCAGCCTCGCTGTCCTAGCCTCACTCTTAAAGCTGCTTCTGATTTAGCATGTTGAGGCCTCACCTCACAACCACACTCTTCCTTCCAGGTGTCCTGGGTTCATGCACTTCCCATTACTTCCTCCAAGTGTCCCCACTGGGGATGACTTCCCTTTCAAGGGAAAATTTGCCCACCCTGCTCTGGAGCATTTGTTTGTGAATCCAGTAAAAACATTTCTTGTTTCTGATTTGTCGTCTCACATCTACAAGGAAGAGACCTCCGGTTCATCACAATATTTCATACTCAGGCCAGTGAGAGGGATCAGAGGGTAAAGGTGTTTGTTACTATGCTGGACAACCCAAGTTCAGTCCCCAGGATCTACATGATAGAAGGTGAGAACCAGCTCCTGAAGGTGGCCTCTGACCTCCACACGCATGCTGTGCCTTGCTCATATGAACTTGTGTATCTACTCGCAAGCACATACACACTAAATAAAATGTAATTTTGAAGGTGTTTTTAAATTTCATACTCTTTAGGCAATGCCTGGAAGGTGCTAAGTGCTTGATAATCATTTTTGAATGAACGACCATTGCCCACTGGGAGACATATTATTATCATCATCACCTCATTTTGCACGAGGGCCGTGAAGCCCCAGTGACTCCAGCAGCATTAGACAAAGTTGTATGGAAAGACCCAGATCCCTCTGGTTACAGAGAGTGATTCTGTATTTAGACAAGCCACTATGGCACCTGCTTTGCGTCTGTGTCTCCCCTACCAGTCCTTCTCAACCTCCCTTCCTCACGGAGCTGTGACAAAGACCTCATGAGATACCAACCCCAGCTTTATTTTAGATAAGAAAATATTTATGTGTTTGTATTTGAAAATATCATCATGGTTTGAATCTAAAACACCCCCTGGTGACTCAGACTTTGTCACTTGACCCTCAGCTGGTGGCACTAGTTCAGACTGTGAGGCCTTCAAGAGGTAAAACCTAGCTGGAGGAAATAGGTCCCTGGGCATGGCTCCTGGAGGCTGCATTATCCTGGACCATCTCCCCTCCTCCTTTGCTCCTTTGCCCTCCATGACATGAGCAGCCTTTACCACGTGCTCCCACCTCCCTGATCTAACCCATCTGCTGTAATGGTCAGAACCCTCTGAAACGGGGACACAAAATAAATCTTTCCTCAGGGAGTGAGTCACAGGGACACAAAAGTGATTAGCAATAGAACCCTAGTTAGTCTTCACAACCATTTTTCCAAGGAAGGACTACGGGGATCCCATTATCCAGGCTGAACTCTGAGGCAGAGAGGTGATCCACATCACACAAGGATGGGGTGGGGTGGGGGGGCACCAAGGGTCCAATCACAGCTTTTGATACCTGCTGACCAACTGGTATTGCCTGTTCAGTTACAAAGTGGGCAGAGGAAGCCCAGACTGCCACGTTCATCAGCCACAGTGAGTCACAAGATCTCAAGGGTCAGGCCTGATTCCAGAAGCACCCACATGTCCTCCAGCTTCTGCAGCTGCTTAGGCAGGGAAATAAAAGACCCAAGAGCCTCTTAAGGTCTCCCCTCTAAAGACTCTGGGTCCCTCACAATGACACAACCTGAGATCCAGCATGGAGACTCACCAACCCTCTGTAGCAATAGCCCAAGCCAGTCAGAGCCCAGCTGCCCACACCATTCCCAAAGCTGGGCCAACCAAACCATTGTCGAGCTCAGGGGCCACAGCCTGGCTCCCCAGACCAGACAAGAGGGGGTTCAGTATCCCTAGGCTGGAGGAGAAGGCAGCCTTATCCCCACCTACTCCTCCTGTCTCCTTCCCCAGAGAACCTGCAGATAGGACTCTCCGAAAATGCTTTTCACAACTCAGTTAGTGGGATCAATTAATTATTCACGGCCTTGCTTCTCTGCAAACTCGTAGACTGTCGCTGTCAGCAAGAGGGTTTCTGGACTCTGCCCAACAGCCCTGCTCAAGCTGCCAGAAGGCCCTGTGTTGTTTTCAGCTTCTTTACAACCCCTGAAGCCCACCATCCACTGCCCAGCTCAGCACAGGGTTCAGGGACAAATGGTAAGTCCCTCTGGGGAGATGTCCTAGGCGTGGTCTGCCCCAGCCTTCATGACTCATTCCAGCTCTGGGGCAGAGTGTCTAACTTCCATGCCATCCAAATGGGAAATAGGGCTCAGAATGTCCACCCCTATGCCGGGCTGGGGATGAGTCCTGCAGTACAGAACCACACAAGCCATGAAAACACTGAATTCTACAGAAGAGGGAGACTTGGGAGGGCTGTCCAGACCCACAGTCAGTCTGCCGAATTCAAAGTCGAGACGCTTGAGACTTGGCAAAAACTGTCAGTGCTTTCTGTGGGAAAACGCCAGGCTGTCTTTGGAAACATTTCCTCATCCCAGGGAGAGACAGGCTAATACCCGACCCTCAGAAAACAGGGCCAGGCTCTGAAGTGGGACCCTTTCAAAGCTCTGGGTGCCAGGGCCTGAGACAACGAATCAACAATATGACATGTTTAAAACTGCCCAGTACACTCCAAGCCTCACAGAGATGCTGGAGGGCGGGGGGGAGCTCTCCTGAAGTCAAAGGTCCCATCCCTAGGGAGATGCAACCCAGATTTAATATGGTTCTGGTGCAAAAGAGTATGTTCTAATGCAAACGAAATGCCTGGCTCTCGTAAAACTCATTCTAGAATTTAGAAAAGCTATTTACTAAACATCTTCCCCCCACCCCCTGTCCCTTATACCTGAACCATCACTACCAGCAATAATAAGCACTTTACAGTATGTAACATATGTCAGGCCACGTGCTGTTTTCAATGAAATACAGTGTCCGCTCACTCCACAGAACCCTCTGCAGTAGGTGGGTCCCACGCTCCCTTTTTACAGGTAAAGCAGCTGAGGCCCTGTGCATGACATCTCTACAGTCACACAGCTGCTAAGTGGCAGAGCCAGGGCTTGAACTTAGGCAGCCTAGTTTCAAAGGTCTTGTGCTTATCATTACCCACTTCGTCTCACTGTGTACTCCAACTGAGATGAACAGGGACATTCATGGTGTGGTATAAAAATATCATTTGTGCTTTCTTTCACACACAAAGGGAAGTGTTTCTAAGCCCAGGCACAACTGGCCCTCCCCAGACTGTGAGGCCAGGCCCCTCCGACTTTCCATCCCATTACAGCAGGCTGCTAGTCTGCCAGGTGGAGTGCGGGTCGCAGACAGGGTGACAGCTCTGACCACAGCCACAGCACCTCCCTTTGTCCTGTTTTCAGGAACCCAGTGATCATTCCTTCATGATGGAGACTAAGAACATGAGCTGCTGAGGAAGGTGAAGCAGGCTGGACATGTACCAGACACTCCATCACAGGGCGAGGGCACAGGTAAGAATTCCATCCCCAGGTTCACTTAAATCCAGTCAGTCTCAAATCTTAGTGAGAGAACTCAGCATCCAGTGATGGGGATGTGAAGAACATGGCCACCCCCCACCAGAGGGGTGGTGCAAACCTGCCCTAACCAGCTGTGCTACTCTGCTGGAGTTACTTCCCCTCTCTGTGCATCACTTCCTCTATCCACACACTGGCCAACAGCTTTGACAACACTCACATCACAGGGTGTTGGAAGCAGTAAGTGTAAAACACATGACATGTGGCCAGCTTAATAGATCTTCCTGTCTGTCTATCTATCTATCTATCTATCTATCTATCTATCTATCTATCTATCCATCCATCCATCCATCCATCCATCCATCCATCCATCCATCCATCCATCTATCTTTCTATTAAAACGACATCTCATGGAGCTCAGGTTGGCCTCGAACTCAGCATACAGCTAACAATGATCTTGACTTTCTCATTCTCCTGCCTCCACTCCAGATACTAGGATTCCAGGCACGTGTTGCCACATCCAGTTTATACCTTCCTAGAAATGGAACCCAAGGCTTCATTCATGCTAGGCAAGCACTCTACCAGCTGAGCCATATATGCATCCCATTATTATTATTATTTATCACCCCAAACATCAGTATCAATGTTCTACATGTTAAGTCCTAAGAGCATAGTCTCAAGATGCAATCAGTATATTCAAGGGGCATAAGCATAAGCAATCAGTATATTATAGGAGACCATGTAGCAAGAGTTGACTCTAGAGGATGTATGAGTCTCAGAGTTGACTCTAGAGGATGTATGAGTCTCAGAGTTGACTCTAGAGGATGTATGAGTCTCAGAGTTGACTCTAGAGGATGTATGAGTCTCAGAGTTGACTCCAGAGGATGTATGAGTCACACACACACACACACACACACACATACACACACACACACACACACACATATACACTTTTGGTGGTGCTGGGGATGGAAGCTATGGCATTGCTCACGCTGGGCAAGTGCCCCACCATTGAGTCACAACTCGGGCCCCTTAAAGCAGGGGTGCATAGCTCTTGCTTCATGAAATCTTTCAAGTAACTTCTAAAGGAAATAAAAACTTTTTTCTGATCACTTACTATGTGCCACTACCCCAGCATTGGGATGCACTGATGGCTTTAAGGGGCCCAAGGCCAGCTATGATGGTCACAGGAACCTAATAAAACTGGAGACTCTACGGTTATGCCCAGACAGAGGAAGACATGGGAAGGAAGTTCTTACTGTGTACTGTGGTGGTATTTTACTTGTACTGAAATGTGATTTTAATTGTATGTTAATAAATAAAGTTGCCCAGGGGTCAGAGCTATTAGAGCCATAGCAAGTGTGTGGCGGCGGTGGCGCACGCCTTTAATCTCAATACCATAGAGGACCTGGAGGGCTGTACATACAGGCAGTGACGAGGCAGTCACATGTTTGGGTTTACAACCAATGAGAAGGCAGAACAGCTAGACTATATAAAGACATACACACAGGAAGTAGGTCCCTTTCGGAGAGCTCTCTTGACTGAAGAGGATCGCTGAAGCAGGAAGGGTGAGGCTCTTAGCTCTGACCTCTTGGCTTTCTTCTCTGAATCGGCTCTGTGTTTCTTATTTAATAAGATGGTTGGTTACATCTACAGTGTACAAAACCATTGGATCAGCTATGACACACAGAGGTGGCATGAACCCTGGGAACACTCTCTGTTGGGTCCAGAAGAGACATACTTGAAGAGGGCATAGTACACCATGAGGGCCAATACTGTTCAGAGCTCAGGAGACCAAGAGCTCTCTCCATCTATTACAGAAACAAGCAGGCAGTGACTAAACCCAGAGAAACAGAACAAGATCCAGCTCCAGAGGTCCTGGCCTCTGTACATCCAGTTTGCTTTGCCCTACTCCATGATGGGAAGACAAGACCCCAGTGTAGCAAGCTCCCACCCATGCTACAGCCAAACCCAGGATGATGGTTTCAGGGTAGGGTGTGCAGAACACCACTATCAAATACCAGATGAGCTGGGTCTGATGGCACAGGCCTGTCACCCTAGCTACTCAGGAGGCTGAGGCAGGAAGACTGCAAGTCTGAGACCAATCTTGGCTACAGAGTGAGTTCAAAGCTAACTTGGGCTACATGAGACGATGGCTGGAAAGAGAAAAGGGAGAAAGAATGGGGGACAGAAGGAGAAACAGAAGCAGGCGATAGGACACGGGACCTTTTGATGCAAGGATGAAGGAGGAAAAAGGTTTGTGCTGGTGAGGTCACCCTACAGGGAAGGTGAAGACCTCAAAGCCACTGCAGAAGGAAAAATGGTTTTGTTGGAGGATGAGTACAGTAGACTCCCAAGAAATTCTGTAAAGACTTCAAGGGACATGATGGTGTCATCTAAGTCAACTCTTCCTGTGCTCAAGGTCCTCCTCCTAGTTACCTAAATCCCTAATATTTTAATAAAACTGGGACAAGGGACTCATTTTTAATAAAATGGAGATAGGAACCTCACCAAACAGCTTTCATTCCAGTGGCCTGAGCTATGAGGGACATTCATGAATTGAAACTACCTCGTTTGGACCCTGGTTCACCCATTTCTGCCTTTTCTTCCAGGATTGCTCCTCTCCTGTCTTAGTTTATCCCAATAACCTGTTTTAAAGGTAAAAGTTGGCCTCTGGTCTCCACCACTCTCATCTTCGGTGTTCCATATCTAAAGCTAACTTGCTTTGAAAATGGGCTATGCATTTGCCTCTGGGCACCATGTTAGCCTCGCCTGTCAGACTGAGATGTGAGCTGTTCCCATTGCCACTGCATTTCATCTGAAAGGGCCATATGACTTCTTCTTTGATATAACAGTGATGTAGACAGGATTCTTTTTGTTGTTTGTTTTTAAAATAGGGGTTGATGTAATCCAGGTTGGCCTCTGTGGCTGTTTTAGTGAGAACCATAGGCTCATATTATTTGAATACTTGGTATCCAGTTGGTGGAACTGTTTGGGAAGGATTAGGAGGCATGGCCTTGTTAGAGGAGGTGTGTCACTGGGGGTGGGTTTTAAGGTTTCAAAAGACTCCTGCCATTTCCAGTATGCCCTTTCTGTCTCCTACTTGTGTAAGTTCTTAGCTGTTCCCATAGCCATGCCTTAGCCATGCCTTTGATCTGCCATCACAGACTCTAACCCACTGAAACCATAAACCCAAATTAAACACTTTCATTTATAAGTAGCCTTGGAGCCGGGTGGTGGTGGTGCACGCCTTTAATCCCAGCACTCGGGAGGCAGAGCCAGGCGGATCTCTGTGAGTTCGAGGCCAGCCTGGGCTACCAAGTGAGTTCCAGGACAGGCGCAAAGCTACACAGAGAAACCCTGTCTCGAAAAACCAAAAAAAAAAAAAAAAAAAAAAAAAAAGAGAGATAAGTACCCTTGGTCATAGTGTTTAGTCACAACAATAGAAAATTGATTAAGATATCCCCTAACTAGCTATGTACCTGAGGATAAGCTTCAACCTCTGGCCCTCCTGCCTCTTCCAAATGCTAGGATTACATGCATGTGCTGCCATGCCATGCAGAGCTAGAGGATGTAGGAAGATTAGTCAAGCCCTGCATCAACTGAGCCAGATTCCCAGCCCTAGAAACGTCTTATCAGTATACATTTCTGTGTGACTGCCTTCTCAAGCGAATTTCCAAAACCTTGCTGTTCCATGAATGAGGCCAGAAGATTCCCTCCTTTGAAATAGGCCAGTTTTCTTCTGAGATCAAGTCAATCATCAGTTCTAATGAGGGCATCTCAGAACATGGAGAGAGCAGTCTCATTTGTTTTTGTTTTTTTTTTTTTTGGTTTTTCGAGACAGGGTTTCTCTGTGTAGCTTTGCGCCTTTCCTGGAACTCACTTGGTAGTCCAGGCTGGCCTCGAACTCACAGAGATCCGCCTGGCTCTGCCTCCCGAGTGCTGGGATTAAAGGCTCATTTGTTTTATATCTTATCAAATTCCCTATGTAGCAGAGGTTGGCCTTGAACTCTTTATTCTCCTCCCTCCTCCACCCAGGTGTTAGCATTACAAGCATGCGCTACCACATCCAGCTTAGAAAGTTGTCTTGATAAAGAAGAGATCAGAGGGCTAGCGAGATGGCCCAGCAGGTAAAGGCACTTGCCACCAAGCCAATCAGCCGAGCTCAATTCCCAGAACCCAAGTTAGAACTCTTGCAAGCTGTCATCTGATTTCCACATGTGTACCATGGTGTTCTCTCCCTCACGCCCCTCTCTCTATCACACACACACACACACACACACACACACACACACACACACGCACACACACACACCCCTTTATAAAGAGTCCTAATAAACACTATAGTTCTAAGGTTTAGGAAACAGACCATGAAACTGGGGTCGGAGAGCAAAGCCACTCAAACTGCAAGGCTAACTATTCCATATACAGGAATCCACATTCTGGGGTCTTAACCCCATATAAAAAAACTACAACTGAAACTGCCCAAGACTGAGTCAGACGTAACAGATTGCGGCTGAAATGGGATTTCATGTCTACTTCCAGCACAAAAATCCATATTTCACCCCCCTCAAAAATAACAAGAACATCAGCAAGCATATCCTCTTGTGACACAGGTGAAGCTGCTCATTGCAAGCAGCAGGACCTGAGGCCAGGCTTCTTAAACAACCAGGATGTGACTCTGGTGGAGAGAGCTGGCTGGAGACAAAGTGACAGGCTCCTTAACAAGCCCCGGAAAGAATATGAAGTCATTGTGTTTAGCCGGCGCCAAGCAAACCTGAAAGACGGTGGATCGAAGGGAATCCTTGTCCCAACCCTGTCAGCAGCTGTGACTGCAGAAGTGGGACAGTAAATGGAAAGTGACCGGAGCTCAGAAAGCAAGGCAGAACCCGGGCCGCTAAACAATGCTGACACGGCTCAGGAAGGCGGGTCCTCAGATGGAGGCCAGCGCTCTAATGTTCTGCGGCCCACAACATATGCAGTCCCCGAAGGGACACTTCAGCACAGGGTTTCAATGTGAAATGACACATGTCACTGCGGGCTAGAGATCTTATGGCGGAGGCTGTGCTCATCTGCTTCCCAGCAGGAGTACCAGAACAGCTAGGGATAAAGAGAAGTCAATCAAAGCAGAGGGTGATGGGGATGGAAAAGAAGGCCTAATTCTGCCAGGCCTGTTTTGCGGAGTAAAGATAACAGCTTTTTTGGACCATATGACTTCAGCATAAGAAATTAAATGATGGCATCTCTTCCCAGAGCAGTTAATGTCAGGGGTGCTCCCAACAGCCTTAAAGGAACTGAACCGCAATCATCTAACACACCTCAGTTGTATGGATTCCTGTTTTGCAACCCTAATTATGGACATAAACCGCTTCCTGGAGTTTCAACCTAGGAACCTATCACCAACCTCCACTCCTTGGTGTGAAAATTAAGGTTTCAAAGTTAAAGCTCGTCTCCAAACCAGGCATTTCTTAAAAAAAAAAAAAAAAAAAAAAAAGGAAAAGAGGAAAGAAAAAAAAAACAGTAAATCAATTTTGTTTGTGGATATTAATCTAATCAATGCTTGTGTATTCACCAAAGACACTTCTAGGAATGCTCAGAGCTAGAGAGATGGCTCAGCAGATAAAGGTGCATACCACCACACCTGTGGCCTGAGTTCCACCCTGGGGACCCACATAGTGGAAGGAGGCAATTGACTCTTGGCAAGTTCTAGTCTGAGCTCTATGCATTCTCTCTCTCTCTCTCTCTCTCTCTCTCTCTCTCTCTCTCTCTCTCTCTCTCTCACACACACACACACACACACACACACACACACACACACACATACCAAATAAATTCTAATATAATGTTCATAGCAGCACTATTTCTCAAGGCCACCAACTAGGGGCCAGCTAAAGGCCCACGAACAGGCAACAGGCAACTTGGAGGTACAGGGCTTGCCGAGCCTCGTCTAGCCCCAGGTTCCATGCCCAGCACTGGGAAGGAAAGTAAATAAAAGTTAGCACTATAATACATCTTCACAATCAAAGTAGCTTATAATCTAATCAACAACAGTCAAACTAAATCAGCTAGGGATCCTTCACCATGAGCAGGTCCTAGCAGATGCTAGTGTCTTTTGAACTATTTAATAATAAAAGACAGGTCCCAATTCTTTTTTCCTCCAGCTGGCATTGTGTTTGTATCTAAAGTGACCCCCATCTGATAGACTGAAGGACAGGACCACCATTCAAACCCAGTATCCCTGGGATGGCACACTCCTTGGTCACCAGTGACTCCTACAGCGGACCTTTGCTACCCATCCCACTTACATCAACATCAGCTGGCAAACCACGTGCCTGTCAGCCTGCAGCCAAACCTCCACTGGACACTCTGGGAGGGAAAGGGCCAGGCCTGGCTTCCGTGCAAGTCCCAGAGAATATGTGGTTCATTATTTTTCTCTCTGTAAGCAGCTGGGTCTCTCTGAAATTCAAGTCTGTAATAATTGCTGTAATTATTATTTTAATACAAATCAGCAACTTATCAAAATATTACACTGTGGATGTTACTTCTCTTTCCCACTGTGGATGGAGGGTGCCTGCCACTCACCCTGCCCAACACGGTGAGAATGGGAGTCAAGCCTCTCAGCACAGGACTGTCAGGTCTGAACCTGTCTGAATCCTCCCTTTAGCAATAGTAAGTCATACTCCGGTTTTGCATGCTGGCTTGATTTTGGTGCTGGGTCTCAGGAGTTCCATCCATGAAATGGGAGAATGGGGCCAACTTCCTGGTAGAGTGATTTTTTTTTTTTCAGAATGTCACAGAGAAAGTGCTTTATCTACCAGAGATGTTGGTAAAGAGTTTTCAGTGCCATCATGAGGACTATGGCCCATAAATCCTGAGTGTGCCAGAGTGCATCTGCAATCCCGGTGCTGGGGAGAGCGGCACAGGCAGATCCCAGGGTCTTGCTCTACCTAGACTACTGAATCAGAAAACTCTAGCTTCAGAGAAAGAATGGCAGGACACACACAGCATTGACCTATGGTCTCCACACACACCCAGACACAAACACATGTGCATACCCCCCCCACACACCCCTTTCTATGGAGGCCAGAATTTTGACATACAGGCTCCCAGGTCACTCTGCCTGAGTCAAAATTCCAGTGCCCCTGTCCTGTAGCTTAGGGGACTTCTTCATTCTTTGCAGGCCTCAGTCTCTTGAGGGAAATAAAGATCGGGGAATAAAGTAAATAGGAACTGGCACAGCCCCCATTTGATAAGGCTGTTGTAAATGACTGAATGTGATAATCCCTGAGATTTTGCTTAGCATGGCACACACTGACATCTAGCAGATAACCACAACTGTTAGCATGTTATTTTGAGAGTTAACTCAAATCCTGTTACATGGCCCACAAAAGCCCAGTCATTGAAGGTGTGGTCCCAAGCTGAAGGTTCAGCTGAGGGGATGGAGCCTGTAGGGGGCAGGGCCTCACTAGAGCAAGCTTAGGGGACCAGCTGCCAACTTTTCCTTCCTGGCTATCATGAGGTGGGGAGCCCCCTTCACCACACTTTTCCAATTCATCACTGGCTCAACAGCAGTGCCAGGGACCGAAAACTTTGGAACCCCTGAGCCAGAGACAATCTCCCTGGCCTTGCAGTAGTCAATCATGGGTGTTTCACCACAGCAAAGGGAAGTTGACTCACAGAAAGTCCAACAGTGGTTTCAAGTGACTCGGATAAGCAGGGTGGCCCCAGGGGCACACTGGAAGTCCCTGCAGAAAGGAAAGTCACACCTTCCTCTTTCAAACTGTCACCTTTCCTGAAACAAAGGCCAGAGTCCAAGAGTGGCAAGCACTCGAGAATAGATTTGGATTTGAAATCAGTGACTTGGGCTACCAATTCGATGTTTAAAAATGGCCTTCTTCCTTCACTGGAAAGAAGGAGGAGGAGGAGGAGGAGGAGAGATGGAAGCCAATCGGGTGCTGGGTTTCTCTCACACACAGGTTTGCTTCTGGTTTCTCGATTCCCCACTATTTTCCTGTGTCCACTTCTCCTTGAGCATTATCTCCCCCTTGATCACCCCCAACAAAGAGCAGGCTTCCTTACAGCTGGCTGACAGTTAGGAACCTTTCAAAAGCCCCAGCTGCCACCAGCTTTCTGACCTGAAAGAGTTAGTAACAGAAGTCAGGCCCCCCCTGCAAACCACTCAGTGTTCTCTAAACCCCTTTCTTGAGCGGTCCCTACGCTCCTCAAACTGTCTTCTCGTTGCCTTCCACATGAGAAGACATGAGATGCTAGGAGAGAGGGAGCAGCTCACACCAAACCTGGAGTCCAGTCACCTGCAAGCCAGAGGGGTTCTCTGTGTCTTTGATACCAGCTGTCCCTTCCCAGCCAGAGATAAAAGACAGCATGAATGAGAGGCAATGAATAGGCTTTTATTTCATACCGAACATCTGCAAAGCCTGGTCCTCCACGAAAAAATTAAAAAACAAACAAACAGAAAACAGCTGAAAGTCTGGCAAAGGTTAAAAAAAAAAAAAGAAAGAAAGATTTCCCTTACATCTCTAATTAGTAAAACCCCATTTCACCAGTAAAAACGAAAATAGAAAGAGTGGCTTCTACATCCCCAAAGAAAGGGCACTTAATGAGGTAACCTCCATATTTCATGATCCATCTAAGCTGGTTTTAATACTATCCTTAAATAATGTACACAGAGCTCTCGATTAAACAAGCTTTTGTTTATTTATGAACGCCAGTGTGGTTGAGCATGAGACTTTGTGAAGTGATCTTGCTGTCCTTGGGCTCTGGGCTCTCCTCGCTCCCCACCTCCCTCTTCAGGAGATGATTAGGTGTCCTCATTGTCACTTAGAGTCCCTGCTGACATCTGTGTGGTGGTTCTATTACCCTGGTTCTGAATTGCAGAGTCTTGGTTCTGGGTTAACTTAATGCAGCCATTTACCAGTCTGTCTGGGGACCCATTCATCACAGCTAATTTCATGTTCAATACAGAGTGGACCAGAGTACACAGATTCAACAGGAGGCAGAAATCCCAAAGACCCACCGGAAGGGCTGGGAACTAAGTCGCAGAGAACACTTCTGGGAGTCTTCCACAGGAGTCTGTGCAGAAGCAACACAGCCACCAAAGCCATCTCAGAAGGCCTAGGACACTTCCTTCCAACAGCCAGAGTACAGTTCCTCCCAGTGTCTGCCTTAAACCTTTCTCATTTGGACTTCAAAAGAAAACAGCACAGCTATGTATTCCTTTATGTGTGTGTGCATGTCATGTAAGTGGTGGTGGTGGTGGTGTCTCTGTGTGTGTGTGTGTGTGTGTGTGTGTGTGTGTGTGTGTGTGTGTGTGTGTGTGAAGTAAGAGGACAACTCCAGGTGTTGTTCCCCAGGCACCATGACTTTTGAAACAGTCTCTCACTGACCTGAGCTCACCTATTAGACTGGCTGGCCAGTTAATCTCAGGGATTCCACTGTCTCTGCCTCCCCAGAATGGAGATTACAACACACACACACACACACACACACACACACACACACACACACACACTACCACACCTGTTATTTGCTTATTTGTTTTGTTTTTAAGGTGGGTTCTGGGGATCAGATTCAGGTCCTCGTACTTGTGTGACAGACACTCGCCTTCGAGGAGGTGGGAATGGGGGGTGGATTGTGGGGGAAGGCTGGGGGGTGGGAGGAGGGAGGACAGGGGAATCCATGGCTGATATGTAAAATTAAATTAATTATAAAATAAAAATATTTATTAAAAAAAGACAGAGCCATCCCCACAACCTCAGTATAGTCATCATCAGAACAGCCAACAATCTTCAAACAGGTTAATAGGACATGTACAAAAGTCATTCGCCAAACCCAGTTGGAAGCCAGTTAGGACTGGAGTTGGCACCCTGATCTTTACAGTCTGGTAAATCACTTCTTCCTACTTACTTGCCATGTGATTCCCATGGAAAGCCACCAGAGCCTTGAAGCTGACATTTAAAGAAAGGCAAAGCCATTAGCAACATTTTTAAATGTGCCCCCCTCACAAAGTGGGGAATGGGTGCGCCAGCCATGTCACAGGTGCTGTTTCTTGGTCTGGATGTGGGTGTCTTGGGTGCACTCAGTTAGTGACCGTTTATCAAGCCGTACATAGAGAAAGGGGGGAGAGACGGAAAAAGAGAGAATAAGAACACAGAGCAGTTAAGTGAACTTAAACGAAATTCAAGAACTGCAAACTTTTACGCAGACATGAATAGATGCAGCCCGTTGTAGACAGCTATAATAGCTTTAATTTTTTTTTCCTTTTTTCTGTGCTAGGAATGGAAGTCAGGGCATTGCACACACTCAACTCCATTCCCACCATTCCCAGCCCCCAAACTCCTGTGTCAGACCTCTTAACCCTCCTGAAATCACTGGGGAATGGACATCGGTGTCTGCAGCTTACTTGGGATTCCTGCAGCCAGTTTGGAACTCCTCTAGCCAAAAACATCCTTCCAAAATACACCCTCACCCCGAAGTAAGGGAAATACACACCAACAATAAAATGAGCAGAACAAAACTGCTCCACCGTAACCTCAGCCCTCCTCCACACAGGGCGTCTTACTTTCCCGACACCTCCATGGTTGCCTTCACTCTTCGATGCCTTAAATTTGATGTCATTGTGATTAGTCTGCTTGTGAATACTCCTGTGTCCCAACCGTAGCCAGCAGAAAGCAGGGACTCGGCTATGCTTCCCACATTTTACACAGGGCCTGACGCACAGGAATCAATGTCGATGGCTTGGGAATGCGTGGGTCCTCTAGTGAGCTTCATTCATTCAATCACTCAATCAATCATCATGGAGGAGATGGAATAAAAAGTTCCCCCCTCCCCCACTCAGAGACAGGAGCCCCAGCATCCGTCTCTATGTGCCTTTCTGAGTGGCACAACACTTGCTTCTCCATATATCAGGTTTAATCTCTGTGACCATTAGAGAGAGTTGGGTTTATATGCATCATCAGAGGAAGCTCCAAAAAGACTCACAGAGGTGAAAGTCAGATATCTTTGATAGAGCCAAGGGGATCCAGAATGTTCTACTGGTTCACCTGGCGTTTTCTTCAACAACTCCCAACTTCCCAGTGCCCACTGTTGCAGTGTAAGGGCATGTGGAGCATGTAAGTGGGTGGGAGTAGATGATTCTAGATATCCTGCTGCTCACAAAGGGGAGAGCTCACCAAACTGGAGAATGCAGGATTCTATTTTCATCAGTGAGGTTTGTTTTCTGAGTGGTCTGGGGTTTGAGAGAATGTACATACTCTGAGGCTCCACTATCCCTATCACGCCAACGGTAGGCGAAAACAGTTGAGGTGGTGACTGACAGGGAGCCGCTCTCAGACGTCCACAATGGTCACAAATGTCTTGCAAACAGGTTGCAAATGCAACAGATCAGAGGAATTGCTCAGTAAAAGAGATTTTTAAAAGGATCTTTGGAGAGGGCTCTAAGAATTGAAGGGTTCAGAGTATGACCATTTCCAGCTTGGTCATTCATAACAAACAAAATGTGCCACAAGACTGTCATCCCTTGTAACTTTTAGTAAAAGGCGAAAGATTTATACGATCTGAAGAGAAACCAGAGTATGCCCTTGTAACTTTTAAAAGAATTACTTATGGCACTTGCTATATAGGCAGAGATTTGCAATTCCATGAATAGATGGATGGAAAGACAGACAGAAGGGTAGATGGATGGACCATTCATATATGTATAGATGAATTGATGATGTATGAACAGAAAATATATATACATATATATATATATGCCCATACATGTGTGAGGATGGATGCATGAGTAGATGATGGATGGATGGATGGATGGATGGATGGATGGATGGATGGATGGATGGGTGGGTGGTGCACAGATTAATGCATGGATCAAGGAAAAACAGATACTGATGATGGGCCAGGGTTACCTCTCATTACCAAGGCCCATAAGGTTGTATCAAAGCCATGGAGTTTCAGACAAGGAAACTGAGCCCCAAATACCTAAAGACAATGTCAGAGTCTGGCCACTATCATAAATGGCACAAAATCTGCCTCTCAGGCTGCATCTGGCTGGCCGTACTTCCTAAACTGTATGCTCAGTCTTTCAGCTACAATAGGGGGAGCTTATACCTCATAAGTGGAACAGATCAGTACTCAGGTCTGGAGATTCTGAAATGGCAAAGATTCTGAGACTTCAAAGCTTCTGGGGGCCTTGGTGACACTAATTCTTACTCCCATTTTCCCAGAGAATACCTCTCTCTTGTATGCAAGAGGTCATCTCTCATCCAGCCCAGCAGAGAAGAATTTTCTGCTGGTAGGCTGCTTATGATTGTGACTTTAACCCTTGCCTGCTACACTCATCCTCCAGGAGGGCTTGGAGCTCTGGATGGATGGATGCATTGATATATTCATGAATACATAAATGATCAGATGGATGGATGGTTGATGAAGGGGTGAATGGATAGGTGACTAGATATATGTAAGTATGCATGAATAGATGGGGGAAAGTGGGGCTAAAAAAAAAAAAGATTTGTCAACAGTGAACTAGACAGAGACTCAAACACAGTCTCTGTAGTCACCACCCTTCAACTACTAGTTTAGACTCTTCTCATGGATTTAACTTTCATCAATTCATTGCACAAACTTATTATTTCTAACCAGTAAAAACAGATGAGATACCAGCCTTCACTTATAAGCTGTTGTAAAGGATTCAGTAGTAGAACTGTCTAGTCAATCCTCGGTGTCTGGTACAACATAAATAGTGAGAACACAAGTTATCCTCCTTATTGTCATTATCTCCTCCATCATTATCACAGTTGCCATGTGAGCATGTCTGGGGTAGGGTACCGTTACATCAACTTTGGCCTTATCGTACAGGATCACAGGAAAGATCCCCAAGCAGACACAGATATGTCTTAGCACACTGCCTCATTAGCAGCTCCTGACCCAATAGCCTGGATTAGATGCCCAGATAAGCCAGGGTCACCTGACTGGGGCAAGTCAGATCTCAGCAGGAACTAATCCACTTCATTGCCTTCAAGAGGCCTGGGTGGATGGGGAGACACCCTCAAAAGAATTAATTGGGAATGAGTTCCCAGCTTTCCCCATCTGCTCAGGGACCTGGGCTTCTGACTCTGATACTGATTGGTACCAGTCTCCCTACTCCAGGTTATGGTGATACCCACCTACCTCCTACCACCTTCTTGTAATTCTGGTGGCTGATGGTGGAAGGATGGGCTAGCCACGGGGCTCCCGGGGTAGAGCCTGGGAAGTTTCCACAGTGGTGGAAGGATGGGCTAGCCACAGGGCTCATGGGGTAGAGCCTGGGAAGTTTCCACAGGCAAACAAGAAGTGTCTGTTGCAAGAGGAAGGAAGTACCCACATGGACTGCATGTTTACAGAGATAACTCTTGCTGCAATGGCCCGGGCCCTGGGCTTCTCCGGAGATAACCACTGGGTGGTTTAACTGAAAAGTAGAGTGGCAGGAACAGCAGTGAAGATTCTTTCTTAGAAATCTACACAACACTGCCCTGTCCCTCTTCCCTGAATCCAGAACCCCTTCCCAGAGCAAGACTCAGCAGGTCATAGCCAGTTACTCGGTAGTGTTTCCCTAGAGGTCATACTTCTCTCTTCCTTTTCTGGAGCTATAAACTCTTGTCTTCAAATAGAAAGCACAACAAAGGAAACAACATAGCAGAGACCAGGATGAACAAATCCACATACCCAGAAGGGGCCTTGGAGGACCATGCCTCATAATGTAACAAACTTAATATCTTATTAAACTCAAGAATTTCGTTAAAAAGAGTAGTTTTTGGTGTTCTTTGCATCCAAACAAAGTGTGCCACATGGTATAAGGGATATATATGTTCATATGTGTGATTACAGAAAACTTTGTGTGTGTGTGTGTGTGTGTGTGTGTGTGTGTGTGTGTGTGTGTAAAAGCACCCATTGGGCTCCTTCAATATATGCAGCTAAAGTTTAAAACACTAAAACAAACAAAATCTTGCCTTTGGGGTTTGGAATCTTGTTGGAATCAGTGGAGTTCTGGGGTCTAAAGTCAGAGGATGACATAAAGAACGTGGAATAGACTATTTAGAGTGTGGACTGCCTGGGTTCCAATCTCAGCTCTGCCGCTTACAACTGTGCTATTCACATCATTCTTAGGGATCTGGTTCTTCTCAAGAGTCTGCACATTTTTAGGAATCTGTTAAAGTGGAACAAGGACTTTCAAGAAGCATATGGCTGCATAAGTGGGTTTTGCAAAGCTGCACAGACAGGGAGCTCAGAACTCCCAGCAGCTTGAGGCCAAAAGCAGCCTGGGATTGCTCCCTAGTTTCTTCATCTGTATGAGCACAGCAAGTGAGATGGTGTCTGCAGAGCCCTTTTTTTTTTACCTGCACTATAACTGGTAATCAATCGTAAGACCAACAATTCCTAGCTCAGTACCCCCAGTTTCAACTTTGTATGAGGTGAGTGACAGAACATCTTGCTTCCTGGAGTGGAGGTGTAGATGATGAGTGGATAGCAGAGGGAGGGATAGACTGATACAGAGAGAGGCAGAGACATGGGGACATACAGACATACATGCATGCAGACATACAGACACACACACACACACACACACACACACACACACACACACACACACGCACACTGGGCTCGGATTTGATGGGAATAAATTTAATAGATGTAAAACACCAAGATAATGTCTGGCATACAGCCAGTGTTCAAGAAATGCTACTCTTCTCTCTACCTTATTCTGTCCTGTGCCAAGGCTGGCCCACGCCAAAGGACCTGAGGCATTCTACTGCAGAGTTTCCTCATACTCTATTGTGTGGGGGAAACTAAGTAACTTTGGAAAAGCAAATGCTTACTCCAAACCCTCTTGGATTTCCTTCTGAGAGGCCAGCTGGCTCTGGAGTGTCAGTCTGAGCCCAGAGCAATCAGTTCTCATGAACCGGTACCTCTCTCCCTCTTCATCCCGCAGAGGTGGCTCCAAGTTACAGAGAAGCTGAGAGAGACCTGCCCAGACCATGGAGACGAGACAGTGCACAGTTGGGCTCTGACCCTCTGCACATCAGAAAGTGTCCTGTTGACTCACGTTTGTGTTGGGCCTGTCACATGTTCCAGGCATGGTGGAACACATCTACAATGCCGGTACTGAGGAGCTGGTGAGAGACAGATCCATGGAGCCCATTGGTGAGCCAGCCCAGTGGAATCAGCAAGCTTCAGGTTCAGTGAGAGAACTTGTTTCAAAAATTAAGCTTGGCAACGATGGAGGAGGCTTCCCAACACTGATCTTTGGCCTCTACACACATGCACAAATACATACACATGTACCCAGACGCACATGTCTACACACCCACATGAACATGTTTGCATACATGAACATGTACACACACACACACACACACACACACACACACACACACACAATGACACAGAGATGGGGGAGGAGGGAATGAAAAGGGGGAGATTGTAAAGGACAATCTGAGGGCTGGAGGAGCCCCACCCTGCATAGGTGGTGTACTGGTGGGGGCATCTTGGATTCTTTTGGATTCTTTGCACATAGATTTACAACCTGTCTCGTTGTGGGCAGTTCAGAGTGGACAGGTAGAGTCTTACTACAGAGGTAGGCGCAAGGCACAAGATATTTCAAATTCTAAATCACACACACACACACACACACACACACACACACACACACACACACATACACACACACTGATATCAACTTTCTATGCTAACTCAAGACATTATTTTTTTTCCTGTTAAGAACATGGATCAAAGTTCAACAATTCCCAGAAAATAAGAATTTTAAACCTCAATTGGCTTCCAGTTTGAAAATTAGCAAGCGTTTTACCACCCTACCATCTAAAGGTTTAAAAAAAAATAAAGTGACAGACTAGAGAGAATGCTTGAAGTGTGTAAGATGGAAGGAAGGTGGCTATGTACAAGCATATATACCCACGAAACATCCCACTTCTTAAATGCTCTGAAACCCAAATTTCCAGAGCATACCCATGACATCATGAGTGGAAAATGCTAAACCTGCTTCGTATGACAGGTCACAGTTAAAATGCAGGCACAAATAATGTGCAAAATTACCTTTAGGCCATGTCTATAAGGTATACATAGCATACAAATGAATTGTTCAAGCCATGCATGCTTGCACATAGCTGTAATCCCAGGAGGGCCATGATTTTGACACCAGCCTAGGTTACACAGCGAGACAAGAAGGAGGAGGAGAAGGTAGAGAAGAAAGAGGAGGAGGAGGAGAAGCAGGAGGAGGAAGAGAAGCAGGGGGAGGAGAAGAAAGAAAGAAGAAGAGAGGAGAAAGAAAAAATAATTTTGTTTACTTTTTTGTGTGTTTAATCTTGGGTCCCACCCTTCACCATACCTTGTTATTTATGTGCTAATATTTCAAAGTATCTTAAAAATCCAAATTTTGAAACGCTCCTTACAAAGTATTTCAGATAATGGATATACAGCCTGTATTTATTATATTATTATTAAATTATATCACTACTTCTACTTTTATTTATCTAATTTCTTTAGCATTTCCAGTGTGTGGTTAAGCAGTTGGCTATAGCTGCAGCAAGGTAAGTATTGTTCAAGGATGCACACTTCTGTATACAAAGTGTAATGCTTTGTTCAGACAAAATATTGCACTGGAAGAGGAAACAAGTCAAGCATCAAACACTCTCTGTTCTCTCCTCTGCAAACATTTGGATAGAGAGGGAAGCTTTGCCTCCAACGCCGCTGGAACCATCTTCCAAAGTCACTGCTAACGTCTGAAAGAGTCCGGAGTTATCTGAGTAATGTGAAGAATGAGGAATCGCTGCTGAAAACTCAGCCTTTCAAAGGGGTCAGATTGTACAAAAACCCCATTCTGCTGTAAATGTGTAGCAGGCAAGGACAATACAAAGTTAGATTTCTTAAAGGCAACTTACTAAGTAACAGTGTATCTCAGTGCCCCAGCGGTAAACACTGGGACTATGAGACTGGCCAGGTGGGAAAAGAAAGGTGTGACATTAGCAGGCACAGCTTCCCTTTCCTCCCAAATCTGTTCAATACCTTCTGCTGGTTGATCTTTTTGACAGTCCCCTCATCCCTCCTACTTTACCTCATCTACAGCTCAGTGCTCTCTGTTTTATATTCCGAGACTACAGTAAAGTCCATGTCTTACTGAGATCCAGAGAAAACTCCCCGCTACAGAACCCAGCTGTAATCCGAATCAAGCTAATGTACGAGTTCAGAGAGGCTGAGTGGAAAAGGGGTTGCTAGCAAACCTTGCAGGAATGCCCAACTCACCACCATCCTCACCAGAGAGCACACACCCTCTGACCCGGCCTGCATACACACCTAGGAACTCCTTCCTCCCTTCTTAAGTGACCCCAATGCCCAGCCACAGGTGCAAGCTTTGTACCCAGACACTGCTCTCCAAACAGAAAAGGCTCATAGTTCAGAAGCTGGGAGGGGAAAAGCAGCCAGGGGAAAACCAGACAGCTCTGGATTAGGGAATACTTTAGCCATAACAGCTACTTGACACCTTTTGCCACCCACTCACCCACCCAGGCTGTGACTGTCCACCCTACCCTATTTCAGTCTACCACAAAGCGGGCACAGGGATGAGCATCATTGTCCAAGCATATGCTTCCATGGTATTTGCAGAAGCCATCTGGAAAAATCACAGGGTGTGTGTGTGTGTGTGTGTGTGTGTTGCTGGCTCGGGCACGAATATGCATGTACAAGTGTGTGTCTCACTCCTGCATGCTCTGTGATTCCCTCTGCAACATCATGCAGGCAGGCAGTTCCAGGCAGGGTCCAGAAATATACGGCATGTTGCAAGGGGCCTCCGTGGTTGTTAGCAGTCTGTGGCTCTCTCTGACTGCATCCCAAGCTCCAGCTCTGGTGGACTTTGGGAACAGCCTGCCCCCTTCTGGTCTCCTTGAGCTCCACAAAAGGGCAGGGGTGGGGGTGGGCACAGCTTGAGGAGGATAGACCCCCTAGTTCTAGCCATCCTACGCACAATGCAGCCTCTGGGGGATGAATTTGAGAAAGGGAGAAGCGACGGGAGAGACACGTATACGACAGAAAACTCCAGTACAGTAGCAGCAACAAGACTGAACGGTTGACAACTACTAGGAATGGAAAAGTAAAAGAAAAAAGGAACAGAATGCGTACATGTCTACATGGGAAGGCAAAGAAATGGAAACACTGGGGGACACAGGTGGGAAGACGGACGCAAACCTACAGATGAAAGCAAGACTGCAGACAAGCCCAGTAACTCTGTTGCTAGGACTGGGAATCCAAAACCATGGCTAAAAGGGGATGTGGCACCCTGACACCCACCTTTCCAATTCCAGACCTGATTGACTGGGCTAGGACAAGAGGGAATAATACGCCTAGCTGAACACACACGGAGGGGTTGCGGATCGTTTTAGAACATCGGAGAGTGATGAAGAAACCAGCAGTTGGTTTCTTTTCTTCCCCTCTCGATGATCTCAACAGGTGGTCTGTGTACCCTGAGAGTACCTCCTGAACCCCATTTGCAGAAGGTACACTGAATCCCATGGCCCCCTCCCGACCCTGCCTGCTTCCACATAGGGCCAGCGGTACATGCTCTTAGATCCTCTCACCTCCCAGGAGGTCTCTAATTCCAGAAAGAATAGTGTTTCAGCAGGAACACATGATCAACTCTGGGAGTTCAAAGGCAGTGAGTGCCTGGGTCCCCTCGGGTACAAACAGGAAGGACTTGGGGACATTGAGAATGCTCAGGTTCTCACCCACAAACCTTACTCTCCACTCTGCACCACAGGTGAGGGCTAGACATCTCCCTGGTAGCTATACGGCAGCCAAATGCCGTCAGATCAAGTCCTGAGACTGCTTCAGTCCACAGGCACAAAGAGCTACGCTCAGGCAACAAGGGTCAAGACAACCCCAAAGAACTTAAGCACATCAGAAAGCACTCCTGACATACAGTGTCAAGGCAGTCTTCAGCGAGGGCTGCCCGAGTGACAAGCAATAACAAGGACTGTTCACTTCCTACAGATCCTAGAAACACTCCCCTGGTGGCTACTGCCCTTCAGATGCTAGGCAATTCTCTGCAGGGATGATGGACAGACAGTCACATGGCATCTCACGCCAGCCCTCAGACAGGCAGACACTCATTCCCACGCAGAGCAGAGACCCTGTCCCATAGTTAAGGACTCAGTTTCCCTGCCTTCCTAGCTCAGAAAAAGGTGAAACAGATGCCTCCAAAGAAGTTGGGGACAGGGGAGGAAGACAAGCTGCGGCCCCACCTAGGCAGCCAGGTGGCCCTAGAACTGTGGGAGACAGATTCGGAGCCCTGGCTGTCCGCATCCAAGCATACCGGGAGGTGTGGTGATAGTGCACCCAGACAGACAGTAAGTGCAACGGGCCACCTATGTAAAGTCAGAGACAGACAGCTGGGACCAAGAGGCAGTACCCTGAAGCTGCGGATCCCGGAGGAGGTGAAGTCAGGGAGGGCAGGAGATGGCAAGGTTAGGGACTGAGGAAGGTGGAGACAGAAGCAGCAGACACCCAAAGGGGAAAACAGAACTCAAAGTCAGATCAGGCACTCATGACCCAGTGTGGATTTGGGTACCAGGGACGTGGTGGAGGACTTGAGACACTCATTCCAGGTCCCTTCTCAGCCCACAGCAAACAGCTCAGACCAGAGAGGCTGCGTGGAGAACCTCCCCTAAGCAGCGGCTGAGGATCCGGTCACGATCCGATGCACGCACTCGGGTGGGAGTGAGGCTTCAACGCCCCCACCTAGAGAGCAACTAGGGCACCCAGCAAGAGTGACAGGGAACAGGACCCCCTTGAAAGCGCGTCTCCCCTGGAGCTCACTTTCCAGACCCCAAGGGGGCGGTCCTCAGACTCCCGCACAGAGCATAGCAGCTCAGTGCACGACCCTGCAGCTGCCCAGGGCAGCCAGGGCAGCCAGGGCAGCCAGGGCAACCAGGGCGCAGAGTCCCTCCGGATACCCCGACTAGAGTGGCCAGGGCTGGTGGCGGCGTGGGTAGGGTCGCCTATCTGTCTCTCTCTGTCCGCGCGGATCCCGATCCCCTTCTGAAAGGGCACCTTACCCTCGCTCGGGCGGCCAGTGCCCCGCGGCTGCCAAGCTGCTGCGCGCGGGCTCCTCCGGGGCCGCCTCCCCGTGCTCCTCCTCCGCCGGCTCGGCCTCCGGGTCCTCCGCGGGCTGCGGGCGGATGGGCAGCCAGGTCCCTGCGCTCCCGGCGAGGGGCCGCGGGCTGCTGCTGCTGCTGCTGCTCGGCTGCTCCCGCCGCTGCCCCCGCGCGCCGCCGCTCGCCAGCCCCGGAGTCCAGGCTGCTGAAATTCCACACCACCAGCGTCTGCAGCAGCAGCACCATGAGCGCCGCCAGCAGCGCCGAGTGCGAGCGCCGCGCCAGCCTCCGGGCGCACGGCGCCGCCACCATCTTCCGCGGCGGCCCGGGGCGAGCGGGGTGCCGGGACACCCCGGTGCGCGCTCTATCCCGGGGGCTCCGCGCTCGGGCCCCGCCGCCGTCGCCCGAGCTCGCCGCTGCTCCTCCTCCTGCTCCTCTCCTCCACCTCCTCCTCCTCCCTTTCCTCCTCTGCCGCCGCCGCCGCCGCCGCCTCCACCGCCGCGGCGCGGAGTTTTCAGACGGGCAGGGACCCGGACGTCACCAGGAGGAGGGGAAGGCGGGAGGCGGGCGCGGGGAGGCCGCGGAGGGGGCGCGGCGCGCGCGCGCGGGGACACGGTGAGAGGAGGGAGCTAGCCCTGTACGATTCTTCTTCTCTTGGGCCAGGGTCCCCACCCCAGCCCCAGGGTTCTGGGGCGGGCGTTTAGGGGACCAGGCCTGGGGAAGGGGCCATCAGGGACCCGGGCCTTGAGCAGAGGGCGGGGCCTGGAGGAGGAGCCGAGGGCAGTGTAGGGAGGAGAAGGTGAGGGAGGGGGTGGGGGCGAGGGGAGCAGACAGACATCCCCAAAACAGGCGTGGGAACAAGGTGGTGGTGCGAAAAGACCAGTACTCGGGGTAGAGAAGGGGGAAAGTGGGGGACAGAGGAGTCAACGGAGCAGCTCGGCTTGCGGAGGTCAGGAAAAGGGAGAGAGGGGTCCTGAGACCCTGGGTTCCATGTGGCCAGAAAGCTAGAGGCGGAGTTGCAGGAGGCGCGGAGTTTTCCGTCCCGGGATCTTCGGTTACGCTGAGAAAACCTTAGCAGGTGGAGATGGAGGAAACGTGGGAGTGTCACAGGTCCGGGCTCTTGCAGCCCGGGATTCCTGGATCACCGAGTGAAGCGATGGGGAGGAGGTTCTCAATGACTCTCCGAGGTTAATCAGCACAAGCACTGTGACTTCTGAGTCACCCCCCACCCCAGGGCCAACCAAAGATGCAGGGCTGGTTGACTCACTTCTCCAGTCCCCAAGGACTCACAATCCAACATCCACCAAATCCAGTTGGCAAGTGGATGCTTTGGCGGCTAAAGGAGTTTCCCAGCCCTCCAGGCCGTAAGCTGAAGGCGCCTGGCCAACCACAGAGTCTTCCTTCTTGCTCTTCTTTCCATCCATCCATCCTGACTGGCTGTGTGCACTCGGTTCAGAGCTGGGTGAGTCCAGCCTTGCTGTGTAAGGAGAAGCACTTTCCTGTCCTGGTTGGTGACCTTGAGCCACCAGGACTGCCCCCTTGACCTTGGCCTGTGCTCTGTCCTCTATCAATGAGAGTTTGGAAGGAATAATCTCTCTGAACTCAAGTTTCACCCAGCCCTCTCTGCCTCAGTCTTATTGCCTTTTCCTTTTGATGAGTAGCAGCTATGAAAGTCTGCACATGGTGCAGGTGGGAGGGTGCTGATGTGTCTGTCAGTGAGTTGGGAATTTACAGTGAATTCTGACTTTGTTTCCTGCCTTTTTGAACATCATCCTGGTTTTTAGAGGGAAGAGAGTGGATATGTACAGAATCTATCAGAGACTGAGGCTGACAGCAGCAAGAAATGGACCCTTCCATCCACCGTATCAGCATACCAGAGCACCAACCTGTGTCAGATGTGGAGCCAGGTACAAGAATCCCAAGGTGAGTAAGGATGACTCTTACCTCCAGTAAGCTTGAGGGCCAGTCAGTATGGAATCTCAAAAGGAAATGTGGTCAGCATCACTACAGAGACTTAGAAAGGGGCCATGGGCTCATGAGAGTACTTCTGGAATAGCTTGTGTCCTAGGCCAACCTGCTGCCCTGGTGGCCTGAAGTCCAGTCCAGAGTCCTCCAGCTCTGCAGCCAGGCACAGAGGCATTCCCACCTCACCAAGAGTGAGACTGTGTAGGAGAGTAGCTCCCTGGCTCACCAGTCTCCTCTTCTCTGCTTAGCCGTTGGGAATATTGATAGTTCATGAAATAAAACACCTGGTTTAACCATCTAAAAATAAACCTTACTGGATCATATAACTAGATATTTCAGAGGACTGACTCCAGGCATAGCTTGATCCAGCAACCCAGAACTACTACTGCAGAATTTTCTTTCCTGTTCTCCTCTCTATTTTACACGGGGTCTGTTTCCCATTGGACCATCACAAGAGGCCTGGCTTCTGTGGCTGAGACTAGTTGTAACTTTGGTTCATTTCTAGTCCAGGATTCTCTTTGAAGCTACAGAGAGGATTTTTCTCATGGAGTCATCTATAGGTCCAAAGCTACCCCTAAACTAGTCACAGAACCCAGGAAGTCAGACCATGGAAATGAATGTAACCAGGGTCCCATGATTCACCTCTGGCCCTGGGGTAATGCTAGCATCTCTGTAAGCACTCAACTGCTCCATAGCTTCAGGTGGATGGGTGCAAGTAGGTGTAGAAGAGTGGCCTGCCTCACCTATCAGTGCAGTCTCCACTGAGTCTCTTCCATCATGGTCAAATCATCTTCCCTCCCAGGACTTCAGCTGCTACGACGTGAGAAGTTAGAGGAGGCGTAAACACAGCTTCCCAGTCCTGCACTGGCTGGCTGTGGGGAGTATTCCAGTCCCCAGTCCACCCTTGTTTCAAGACCACTACTGCATTTTGCCTGTAAAGCAGCAATGACTTATGCTTCCTCCACATGATACAATTAACTGGAGTCCTCCAGAGCCCAGGCTCTGATTCAGCTCCCTCAGGGCCCTGATGCTTCAGCACTGAGGTTAAAGATCCTGGGCCTAAATCCCTGGAGAAACACAGTTGTTTATCTTGACTCATAAAAAGCCACTCAAGAAAGAGGTTTGGTTGCCCTGGGCAGGTAGGTTGGAGACGCCATAAACAACTCATTTGATGGGTTTCCGGATGAAAATTTATTTACCTGAGGTGACGTCTGGGATTATCTTCTTCTGGCTCCAGGATAACTAGCCCTTCAAAGATTTTAGAGTGAATGGGGAAGTAGAGATGGAACAGAAGAAAGATTAGCTGGGAACTGCAGTGAATTGAGGTGTCTAAAATGTCCATCTCACAATGGCAGACACAGTCAGCTGGGAGATCCAGAAGGTGGGTACCCTAAGTTTGCTGAATCTCACCAAACAGAAGTGGCTTCTTTAAACTGAGAGAGAGAGAGAGAAGACTTATTTTCATTTTTCAGTTACTCATAAAGAGACGGGTGGCCCTGATTGATAGGACAGAGGCCAAGGTTCTACTTGAGACTCAGCAGTGACTCCAGCCACTGTATCCAGAGTCCTCAGGGTTTTCAAAGCTGTTTTTCATTCCACAGAGATACATGAGACCCTATTCCATGCAGGCATCCTGCTGGGCAAGCGAAATCTGGGGATGATGAAGGTTCCCCAAGGAACCTTTCTTTTTAAATATGGTTCCTAAGCTCTCATACTATGGCTCCCAGGAGCCAGAGCTCTAGAGAAGTTTCACCTGATTTGTGGGATTCCCACCACCACCCATAATGCCAAATCTTGTTTCTCCATCACTTTTCAGGATGAAAAGCTGAATTAGTCAGTGAGCATTTTGAGTTATTGCATGTGCCGGGTCCTAAGCTAGCGATTGTAAAGGAAATGCTTAGGACAGTCTTCGCCCTCAAGAAACTGTCCAACAGGACACAGGGTCAAATGAGATGGGTGATGAGATGGGTGAGCACTAGACCGCCCAGGTTTAACGAGTGCGCCTGCGTATGTACCTGTGTGTTTGTGCATGTGAAGGCCAGAAGGCAACCTCGGGGGTGGGCTTTTGGTTTATTTAGTTGTTGTTTACTTTTCTTTGTTTTGTGACCTGGAAATTAAAAAAAAAAAAAAAAAGGCTAAGCTGCCTGGAGTCAACTGCCTCCAGCTCCCCAGAGCTTGGACGGAAAAAAACAGTTGCTCTCACAGCCAACTTTTTAATGTGGATTCTGGGGAGCGAGCTCCTTTACTGACTGACCTATCTCCCTGGTCCCTCTGCTGAATTCTAACTGAGCCGCTAAGTATCCATTGTTAATTTCTATGCCTCAGTTTCCTCCCCCATAAGATTGGGCTTAACACAACAGGACCTTTATTGACACTTTCTCATAAGGATTAAATGAGATAACTAACACAAATAACTTTTTCATTCAGACTGACATAGAAAACCAACCTTATTGGCTCTCTCTCTCTCTCTCTCTCTCTCTCTCTCTCTCTCTCTCTCTCTCTTGGAAAATGGAGGCAAGAGAATTACCAGTTGAGGCCAGCCTGGAGTACACGGCGAGCCCCTATGTATTGATATTAAATGGCCAGAAGCATTAGAGAGGAGAAAGTTTAGTTATGGAAGGCTGCCTGGAATAGGCTATGTAACACCAGAACTTTGATGCTCCAGTTTCTCTGAGGGTAGATTCTTGCATCATTCCTTTACCTCTGCTCTCTCTGCCACTTGGTACAATGCAAGGCTTTGGGTGAAATCTGTTTGTGGAGTGAACAACTGTCTATCACAGGGTTGGGGCAGGTACAATGAACCAGGGGCATTCTTCCACAACGAAGCAGGTAAAAGAAGACTGGTGTCTTGCAGGAGACATGAAAATGGTGACATTGTTTGTAACAGTGTGTCACCTATTTCATGTGAAATGGAAGCATTAGCCAGTGGAGGGTGGAAAGACTCTCAGCTGGATCACAACCTGATCACCAAGTAAAGAAATTTCCTGTCCTTTCCAAATGTTCCTGCTGTAGAGTTCTGGTGAGCTGGGGCTTCGCCCACCTCCTTCTGAATTTAAATAAACTTCAGACTAACATTCAAATTTAGCGAGGTATATGGTTTCCGTTTTAATCTCAATCACATGTCTGTTTCTTGTTTTTATAGTCGTTTTTTTACCCAAATGCTACCAATTGACCCAACTTTGCTCTTCAAAAGAATTTTTTAAACTCCTTCTGAGTTTCACTTCTGCATCAGCACAGACATTGGAAAGCAGGTGGCTCACCTGCATCTGTTCGATGGTGTAAGACTCCTGCACGGAACACCTCCACGCCCAGAATCTCTGAGTGTCTCCAGCAGATGCTCACAAGCCCGGGACGGGGGGAGGTTCCTGGGCAGCAGTGTCAGAGAAGACCCTACTGAGCGTGGGCTCTGCCCTTCACCCTATCCCGTCCAAGGGAAGGAAGTGGCCTCTGCCAGCCCCCACATGCTGACAGACCAACAGCTGACCCATAGATGTGTTTCCAGGGACTCTTTCATCAGCAGAGGGCGCTCTAGTTAGCAAATAACTTTCCTGTGGTCAGTTTCCTGCAGGCAAGATCTGGAGATAGCCAGAAACCGGGGTGCTAGATGGAGGAGTTCAAAAGGAAGTCTCAGGTGTTTGCAAGCCTCAATGGTTACAGGAAGCTAAAGGGGAAGACAGGGGAAGGAAGAGGCATCGGGTAAGGACAGTGAGAAACACTATTTTTGATTGAGAGATTCTCTGCTTGTTTGAAAGCAGTACTTGACGCTGTGAAGTATCACAGCCTCAACTACAATCTGGCGACACTCCGATGGGTGACAAGGGGAACAAACTGTTCCAGCCCCCACGTCTCAAACTAGACTCACGGGGATGCTTTCCTTTCAAACAAATGTACTGGTGCCAAATTCGGTTCCTGGGACTCCAGGGGTGCCGGTGAGTACATCCATCCCTTTGCTGCTGCTGCCGGTATCTATCCCCGAGGTCAGAATCCAGCATCTTGGCCTTCTAAGATGCACTGAAAATCAACAGGTCTCCAGGAATCCGCTAGGCCTTCAGTGCCAGCTTGGGACTGCTGAGACATCCAGCCTCATGTACTGAGCAACTACAAGAGTGTTCAGCACTGGGATGTCATTGGACTACCCTGGCCCTGTGGTGTAACCCGCTCTAATAAATCCCCTTTGCAGCATATGCTCGCCCTACCTGTTTTGTTCCTCTGCAAGCCCACCCCCAATACAACCATCAAGGCCAAGAATGATGATAGGTGGTAAGGAGAGAGCGTAGTTACTTAGCATTTACTAGTGGCTAATATTTCTGTTACACACTTCAACACATTATATTCTTCCAATACTGATTGAGAACACCCTTGACACTCGGGGTAGGGAGTCCATGGAAACTCAACCATGAATGAGGCAACATAGAAGACTCCCATTGCTGTGGACCTTGTACCCAGTGGGACAGGTGCATCAGGACAAGTAGGTAAATTTGCAAACAAATGGGTTTGGAGAATGTTGAGTGCAATGAAGAAATTGAAAATTAAGAGATGCGTTCGAGGGAGCAGGGTAGGCCAAGTCCCCACAGGCCACAGGGAGGCCTCATGAGGTAATGACTGTGGAATAGTACATGCCTTGTCCTTGAGATACAGCTCCTGCAGGACTCTGACTCCTTTTATGCCTCCAAAATCCACCATGGACTGAACAAATGACTGTAGGTCTATTTTTTTTCTTTCTACTGTATAAAAAACACTCTTGGAATCTGCAAGTTGTTGCTATGTTCATTGGACTTCTGTGCTTGGTTTTTTCATAAACAGTGATTAATAAAAATTTAACTATTTATGGGGACATAACAAGAGCTATGGAATGGTTTGGGTGAAACTTACAAAATAAGAAAAAAGATAAAATGCACCATCTTAGGCTTGAAAAGACAACTTAGTCTGCAAAGTGTTTGCTAGTCAATCAATAGGACCTGAGTTTGATTCCTAGCACCCACATTAAAAAAATAAAAAAAGAGGCATGGTAGTATGTGTCCAGAATATCAGTCAGCACCAGCAAGGCAGAGACAAGGTGGATCCATAGGACTTGCTGGCTAACTGGTCTACCTTACTTACTGAGTTCTAAACTAGTGAGAGACTCCCATCTCATAAAAACAAGACAGATGGTAACTGAGGAAGACAACAGAGGTTGTCCTCTGAACCTGCACATGCAAATACTCATGAACTCACACACATACACACACACACACACACACACACACACACACACACTGCCCCCCCACATGTACACACACCGTACCATCTTACAAAGGACAAGAAGCACTTGGTGTGTTATAGGCTTTAGTCCTGCTTCATCCAGATACCCATTTATCTGACTCACTGCCCCCAGCCACTCCAAAGTCCCTTCTTCCACAGTTCCTGCTGTCCAGCCCATGGATCTTTCTGTGGTCAAGCACAGCTCTGTAAACCCAAAATTGCTTGACCACCTGATTTGCAGTCTCAGCTCCTCACCCCCAAAATCATCCTGTTCTACTGCTGGTTCCCTTGGAGACTCCGGAATCTTATATCCAAGGACTCCATTCCAAAAAGGCTTCAGGAAAATGGGACTTTTCTGGTTAGCTCTTTGGTATGGTGGCATTCACTCACTACCTACTATTTCCTTTTTGGTGACATACTCTGATTTTATTTGGAGTGACAGTGTGCCCCAGACAAAAGCAGTGGTTATCAGTGTTCTAGTTAGAAGTGATGTGAGAAAGGATAGTAGGAACCAGTGACAAAACTCCCAAGAAATACTTCCAGATGAAGGCATTAAATCCACTGGGACCAGTTCTCCTTTGCCCCTTCTCCTTTCCATTCTTTCTAACTGGATATAGCACGTGTAGGGAAGTCTCAGCAGCTGCTCTGTAACCAAGAGAGTAGAGGTGGAAAACCAGACAGATAGAAGCATCCTGGGACTCTGCAACTTTTAGAGTCTGCTGTATCTGACCCAGTCTCCTCTTTCCTCATAAGGTTTCTTCATGCTAAAGTCCTCATCATCTTTGGAACACACCAGAAGGGTGTTCACCTCATAGCATTGCCCTATCTGTTCATTCTGTCTTTGCTCAGATGTCTGTGTCCCTTGAGGCTCTGCTCCTGATCATTTTGGTGGATGTAGTGGCTGGGCCAGCACCACCAATCACTTTGACTCTATTCCATCTTTCCCATAGCATGAACTACCTAGATTACACGCTCTGTGTAGCCTGGCTTCCTGTGTCCTGGCCATTGCTGTACTTGATGCTAACCCCTTGGAATACTGTAAGTCTTCCGACACAGTCCAGAGACAGCTCAGCTAAGAGTGAATGTTGTTCTGGCTTGGGTCATTAGTCAGATAACTGCTAAGTCAGATATAATAGATAATCCAGCTAACAGGAATAAATGTCACATAAAAAGAGAGCCTATGGCCACCATGGAAAGAGGTGGCTACGGACAGGAGGGTTGCACCTGCCATGGGTGTCAGACATGGCTGTGGTTGAGGATGAGATTCAGGATGCAAACCACCCAGTTGACAATGCTACATTCTCTCACCAACCTGTGAACCAATAGTAACTGCTTTTCTCATTGCTGAGGACCAAATACTTAACAAGAAGTGGTTTAAGGGAACAAGGATCTATTCTGTGACCGTCCCACCATGATGAGGAAGACATGGAAACGGGCTGATCACATCTCATCCACCATCAGGTAGGGAGGGGCTATAAAAGCTCAAGGTCTGCCCTCAGTGACCCACTTGCTCCAACAAGGCTCCATTTCTTAAAGGTTCCACAATCTTCCCCAACAGTGCCACTAGACGGGAGCCAAGCGTTGAAATGCGGGACTGTAGTGGACAGTTCACACTCAAACTGTGGGCAAGCCTTTTATGTCTGTCCTTCTGAGTGTGCAAAGCTGGGAGAACACTGAATCCTCCTCCTATGATCGTCAGGGGACTTAATGAATGAATGAATGACTATTTCAAGCCCTTACTGTGGCATCGAGCTCCTGCTGGTGCCTCACACACAGACTGAAAACTATTAGAAAAACAATGAGAACTTGATAAAATAAATACATATATATTTGAAGAAATCAATACACTTGTTTTTCATAGCAAGGAGATAAATAGAAATAAAAATGAAGAGGGACATGGAGAAAACACTGAGAGCAACCTGCAAACTCAATTCCCCAGACTCACTGAGAAGCAGAGGAACCTGGACGGAAAGCAAACAGCCGGTTCTTTTAATCATAAAGTCTATTATACTCCCAGACACAGAGAAAATCTCAACAAATGCAATAAAAAGGACCTTTCTTAAGCTAAATTCTCTGTGATCACAATCCAATGGTTTTAGAAATGTTTTTATTTTTTTTAACAGCATAAAATCTGAGACATACAATCTTACACAACTCATCCTTAACAATACTTAACGGACTCAGGTTTTAGTGTATGTGATGTGCTGTGTGTGTGTGTGTGTGTGTGTGTGTGTGTGTGTGTGTGTGTGTGCAACAATAATAATTAAAAGAGAAGTCATGAATCTGACAGAGTTGGGGGAGGGAACATGGGAGGCATTGGAGGTTGGAGAAGGAAAGGAAAGAAACAGTGTAAATGCAGTACTCACATATGAAATTTAAAAAATAAATAAATAAAATTAAAGGTCAAATCTCCTATAATCAGATTGGTAAATACCCCAGTTGTCATCGGAGAGCTTTCTAGTAACTGACGGAAACAGATGCAGAGACAGTCCACAGTCAAGCACTGGGCTGAGCCCAGGGAATCCTATCGAAGAGAGGAGAAATGAGCCGGGCAGTCAGGTTCAGCACAAGGAAGCCCACAGAAGCAACTGGCCTGCTCACGGTAACTCAACTGACTACAGACTAGACCGATGGCTAGGGAGCCTGCATGGGACCAACCTAGGCCCTCTGTGTATATGTGAAGGTTGTGTGGCTTGGTCTACTTGTGGGACTCCTGGCAGTGGGAGCAGGGCCTATTCCTAATGCTTTGGAAGGCTTTTAGTACCTGCTCCCCATGCTGGGTTGCCTTGCCCAACCTTAATACAAGGAGAGGAGCTTAGTCCTACCTCAACTTGATGGGCCATGCTTGTTGGTACCCATGGGAAATCTGTTCTTTTCTGAACAGTGTTGGAGGAGGGGTGATTTGGGGAAGGGGGCAGAGGGGCGGTAGGATAGGGGAAGCTGTGGTCAGATTGTAAACTAAATGAAAAAAATTTAATTAATAAAAAAAATGAAAGGCCAAAATAAAAGCATATTTATATAAAAATCTGTATGACAAAATCTATAGTCTAAGGAAAAGTTTTAGACTACTTTATTATACAAATGACTAAGAAAATAACCAGAGACTTATTAAGAAACCAAAAAGCTAAAATAAATAAATAAATAGATAAATAGATAGATAAATAAACAAGTAGATAGATAAATAAATAGACAGATAAACAAACAAACAAACAAATAAATAAATAAGTAAATGTGTGTCATGGTAACACCAGCCTGCCATCCCAGCACACCACAGACTGAGGCAGGAGGATCTTGAGTTGGAGGCCAGTCTGGGTTATCTAGCAAGTTCTAGTCCAGGTAGGGTTATGCAGCAAGGCCTTGCCACAGAAACAAAATCAAAAAGAGCAAACTAAAGTGAAAGTTATTCCAGACAGAAAGCCGACAACAAGAGACGCACCACCATGTTAGGGTCTCAGAAATTTGGGGTTCAGAATGGGCAGTGAGGTAAATGCCTTCTCGTGAGAGATTATCAGGGGACTTTTTAACACTGCCCAAGACAGCATGTGGGGGCTCTGGGAAAGCTCAGGGATACATGGCAAAGCAGGGTCTGAGGGGCAGCCTCATGCCATCAGGTTGACAAGCAGCTCATAGTGCACTTGTCAGGCTCTTCTGATTCCTGGGAAGCAGGGAAAGGGCAAAGTTTCTGTCCTTTAGTGTTGCATCATATGGGATACGCCAGCCACCTGTCTCCCCTGCCCCGATTTCTTAGGGCGCTTGATGAACTTCCTTGGGAGAGGTAAGAAGTACAGATTCAAAAGCAGCGGCTCCACAGGGCACATGCCATTTTGTCTAAAGCAACTGTTGGGGTAGAGAAAGGGTAGCCTAAAAAGTTTTTCATGCAAACCTAACACTAGAAAATATAAGTATAAATTACGGCAGAGGAGGGAAATAAATTCAAAGCCTTTTCTGAATGTTTAGCATTTATTTATTTATTGTGATGTGGGAATGCCTTGCACTTTTGAGGCAAGTGCTACATTCCTCAGCCTTCTGTAAAGCTTGTTTGTAAAAGTGCTGGATTAACTCTCCACAAATCTAATTTAGGACAAAAGTATCATTGCTATGTCAAAAAGAAAGTAATGGGAATCTCAGACCTGAAGGGAAATAGGAGAGGAAGGTCTGCCTTCAACTTGATGGCCAGTCTGTCATCTGACCACCTAAATGGCTGATTTCTTGAAAGCAATACAAAAATGACCCCCAAGGCAAGACAGGAGAGTTGAAGAAATGAGTCACCAAAAAGAGAAGCAATGTTCACCCTTGAAAAAGTTCTCCCAACAGAGATAAGCCAAGTTGCATATCACTGTCTATAAACAAGAGGTTCTCACTGCTATTTGAGTATATCCCAGATCCCACACAGGTCTCTTAGATCTGACTGCGTGACACATTCATCTGGTGAGGCTTGAAAACTGATATCCCAGCTCCGACTCTGGCAGTTCCTGTGCACTTGACCTAGGGTGTCAGGGAAGTGGCTTCAGTATAGCTGTCCTGGTGAAAGCCAGGCCTCATAACCAACACCGTAGAAAGCACGGCTGAGATCATTAGTTCAAAGTCCAGTTGTGGGCCTGCAGTTGCAGCTCAGTGGCAGAGCACCTGTCTAATAACAGAATCAGTCTGGTGTATGCAGGACCTTGTCTTCTATTTCTAACACACACACACACACACACACACACACACACACACACACACACACACACACACACACTGTTCCAGTGAAGAAAGCACCAAGAATAGGAAATAAACTTTACTTATAAACAGAAACAAACCTCTTTATTAAAGGAATAATGTGTAATGACCAAGAAGAGGCTACTCCAAGAATGTCAGTTCAACACTGCTTGAATCAGGTAAGGTCTCAGTAAAAGCTGTAATGACATCATGTGCTAAAGAAGAAGCTGAGAAGCTACTTGAGCCTGGGACAGCCATGTCTAACAAGACACAGAGTAAAATACAGAAAGAAATCACTTGACTGTAATGAAGGCTGTTAAGCCAAACTCCGTTGAAAACGGCAAAATGACAATCTTTAAATAATCCCGGAAGTTCTTATAAATGAGCCAAGGAAGAAAACAAAACCACCAGTGTAAGCACTAGCGAAGCCTCATCGCTCTGGGCTCTTTGTGCTGATGGCTTGCTTGTATAGTAAGAAACTCAGTGGACTCTCAGAGCAAGAAAGAAACTGGGAGGAAAGGAAGGAGGGAGGAAGGGAAGAAGGGAGGGCAGGAGGGAGGGAAGGAGGGAGGAAGGGAGGGAGAGAGAAAGGAAAGGAGGAGGAGGAGGAGGAGGAGGAGGAGGAGGAGGAGGAGGCAGGAGTGGCCTGACTACAATCAGTATTTGTTGGAACACCAGAAACAGAATTAGACAGCTAACAGTACTAATGACCTTCTGTCCACCAACAACCGTGCCCTTGAAGTGGATACGGGGTCACAATGGAGCCAGGAGAGCACTAGATACAAAGCATGTAGTGTAACACAGGGAGACAAGTAAGAAGAGTCAGGAACAATATGAAAAAATTTATAAAAATAATTTTTAAAACATCATTGCATGTTGTCCAAATGAAAATAAGTCTTGAGTGGGAAGACAGTTAAAAAGTAAAAATATTTTTTAAAAAATTCGTCAAACTATCGTGAAACTCCAGTATCAATTAAAATATTGATATTTATTTTTAATGGTGGAGAGGGGAAGTAGGGTATTGAATTCATCAAATACAAGAGCAAATGCCCAGGAATAAACCAAACTGATAGGTACATGCACATCTACATGTGCATATAAAAGGCAACTATGTGTATATATCAGAATATAACATGCTATGTGCTATATTAATATGTATCACATATTACATTAATAAGCATCAGAAAGCATTATACTATATAACATATTAGTATGCATTAAACTATGTATTATATTAATATGGATCAGAATTATTATACTATATATTAATATGCATCAGAAAGCATTGTGTTATATATTTATCTGCATAATGCTACATATTACATGGTACTATACCTCATATTAGATTGAATCAAATGTATTATGACATTAGAGGTTCAGGAATCAGAGAAATAGAACCCTGTAAGGGAACCCAAAGGCAGTGTTTGAATCAAGCAGGGAAATGATTTTTCTGAGTACTTACCCACTGATTTTCCGTCAGAAGAACACGATGCTGGGCTCTTATAGGATGTGTAACACAATTCCAAATGGACTAAAGGAGGGTAAGATATTAAACAGTGGCATTTTTGGGAGAAACAGAAGGAACCAGAAGGGAAACAGCTCAGATACAGGCTGTGACTGGGAGCAGACGAGGCCTGGGATGATTGAGCAAGGAGAAAGTGGTGTTGAGCACGTGGACCCTCACAGGCCAGGGAAAACTGAAAAAGATGCAGGCTCAGCACACTGATGACACCGTATCAGCCATTGGCTCACGGCTGTAACAAACTCCTGACAAAATCTACCAAGGAAGGGTTGTTTCACCCTGTCTGAGGCGTAGTCCATTGTGGTGGGAACGGCATGGGAACAGGAGTGTGAGGTAGCTCCTCACAGTGCATCTGCAGTCAGCAAACAGAGAGATGAACGCTGGCACTCAGCTCACCTTCTCCTTTTTATTCAGTCCAGGACCCCAGCCCATGGGATGGTGCCACCCACATCTAGGATGGGTCTTCACTCTTCAACGAGACTTAGCAACTCTCTCATAGACTTGTGCAGAGGTGTGTTTCCATGGTGATTCTAAGCCCCATCAAGTTGCCATCAAGGTGAAGCCTGACAGACATGGAACCACACCACCCAACTCCATAAAGAAATGAGGTTCTGATCCATGAGAATGTGTAGATAAGTCTCGAAGATATCAGCAAGCTAAAGATAAAGGCCGGGCACAAAAGACCGTGTTCCACATGGTTTTATTTATATGCAATATCCAGAGTAGGCAGTCTAGTAAGGCTGACATACAGTAGTGGTTGCATAGGCTGAGGAAGGAGGCTTCAGAGGTGATTGCTAATGGACATGTAGCTGTTTGGGGGAGGATGATTTTAGAGGTTCTAAAATGACACTGTAGTGATCGTTTTTAACTGTAATATAAGGAAAAAGGTGAACCTTTATCATATGTAAATTATATCTCAATCAAGTCATTAAAATGTGAATGCTATCCACCCCACATTTGTTTTGTAATAATCAATATGTAAAACACAGTGTATCCCTCTTGAAGATACAACTGTCTTTTTTTTTTTAATGTGCATTAGTGTTTTGCCGTGGGTTTTGGGTCCCCTGAAACTGGCGTTACAGCTTTAAGCTTCCATGTGGGTACTGGAATCTGAACTCAGGTCCTCTGGAAGAGCAGTCAGTGCTCTTAACCACTGAGCCATCTCTCCAGCCCCTGCAGCTGCCTTTTTGCTAAAATTGGTGCATATCCTTTCAAAAAGGTCAGTTGTCAGAAATCTAAATGGGACACCAGTAAACTGCTGCTGTCTGAAAATTCAGGCTGTATTTGCCTACCCTAGCAAAGGCTGGACTGGTGGTTAAATGTGCCATCTCCAAAGGCAGTATACTGGCTTAAAAAATCCATCTTCATATGTCCTCCTTGCATAGAAGTGGCTTGAGTTTCCTTAACTGTAAAATAAGAGAAAGTATTGAATGGAAAGATGTATCTCAGTAATTGAGGCAATCTCGGGCACACAGTGGGTACACAATAAATGTGCTGGTGATAATGATGCTAGGAGAGATGAGCAGGTATCTCTGGAGAACGGAAGCAGTATTGGGAGATAAGTCTTTTTATTTTTTATCTATCTTATTTACATCTCTATATTTATATTGCATATGTACATTATCCCCGGTGAGTTTTCACTTAGCAAAACAATTATGTAAAGTTCCATTATTTCTAGAAAGACAGGGAAGTGCTGATTACTGCAAAAGGCATTTGTAAACTGAACAGGAAGAATGCCAAGCATACACAGAGAGGATAGAATGCCACCTGAAGAGCTGGAAGAGTGCCCCCTCCCCAGTTCCTTCCAGAACAATGGAAATGTCTACGAGAAACTGGCTTTGGCAGCAAAGTACCACACAGCAGTGCTAAAGGAGACCATTGATGTTCAGTATGGCCAGGAGGTTCTGGCTCAGAAAAGAAACTGCAAGTATTTGGGGCAAAGAAGGAAGTGTCCTTCCTTATAGGTGGTTAATGTTTATTTAAAATTCATGACCTGAAGAGATCTTTGGGAATGTTGAAATGACCCATGCCTTGATCTGGGCAAATGTGCATGAAAGTCAGGTGACCAGCACAGAGGATATACAAGCCTTAGACAGCTTCTGTCATAGCATTTCTATGTGTCTACGTATCTACCTCTCTGCATATTTATGTCTATCATCTATATCTATAACTCCATCTCTCGTATCTATCGTTACCTATCTCTCTTTATAATTTATCTATCATCTATCTATCTATCTGTCTGTCTGTCTGTCTATGAATGTGACCCAATGAAACCCTCCATATTCAGATAGAAAAAGTTTACTTGTAGACAGTTACCACAGCGTCTTTGCAGTGTGTAATTGCAGATGCAATCCAACTTTGAACATTGTGGCTTCATGATTAAGTGCATGATGACATATTGATAAATTGGAACATTTTTGCAAAAACCAAAATTCAATAAATTTGCAAAACCATGGGCAAAATTATGCTATGGAATGAAAAATGTAAAAAAGCAACCCCTTTCCAGGAGAGATAATGTTTGCATATATGTCACAAACATGATTATAGTAAATTATGCATGGACCAATGATGAGGAAAAGACCTCAGATTTTGACATCATCTTCGGTTGATGGGGCTCTCTGCATGGTTTTATTTGTTCTTTCATCATTTCTTCATTTAGAAGACATGAGTTTAACTTTTACAATTGTGTAAACAGCATTAATACTTTGAAGTCTGCAGGAGAAGGCAAACGCTGGAGAGAGACTCAATCTTTCCGTGATTAATAGCATGGGATGTTTGCGATTGCAGCCTTGGTGTCGGATGCTGGGCTCTCTGCTTTAAGGGCAGTCATCCACACAGCTAAAGCCAATTTTCTAAGGAGATCACCATCAGGTTTGGCATTACAGCTCAGTTGCAGATGCCGGACTTACAGTTTTGAGATGTGCCTCCCGGCCAGAAAATAGTTGGCTCTGTCCTATCAATTAAGGATTTCTCCTTCATCGTTGGAGCAAGCTCTTCAGGTAGCTTATGCTTCCAGGAAATCTTGGAACATCAGGACTGGACAGAAATGCTTCAACCTGAGAGTTTTCATCTCTCAAGATGAGATCTTCTCAACATGTATAATTCAGAGGAGGCTCTTTGGTACCTAAATTTATAAGCAGTCCAGAACTACTAAGCAAAGGCCCACATCTCGGGGGAGGGGCCTTAGAGGAATAGGAGCTTGTTCTTTGAACAAGACTGTCTAATGAAGATGCCAGTGAACACAGCATTCAATAATCTCATTGCATCTCTCCCTCAGTTATCTTTTGATTAAGTATTGAGAGGCAGACAGTGCACCAAACTCCATTGTTCATAAAATGTACACAGGAAGCTGGCAATAATTTCCATCCTACATGCAAATTTGATCAATTTGTAGTGGTGGTTTTGGGTGGTCCACTGGAAGAGGTGCTTAGACTGTACTTAAACTCATAAAAATATCAGTGATCAGTTGGTAATGTCTGCCATGCAACTGCCATGCAATTGCAGTTACACACCATGCAATTGCCATGCAGATAGTGCTACTTCTGACAGACTAAGGACAGTCATTTCAGCCTTGACAGATGCTCTACTTCTTATAGGCTGATAGAACCAAATTTCTACCCATAGTATCATATCTGGGGGTACCACATAAGAGATAACAACAGCAAACATTTGGTGGCCATCTGCTACAGTTTTTGGCTTTCACAGTCCTCTTTATATACACTAAATCACATAATATTTAGGATATCCTTTTTGATGGCATTATGTCCTTTCAAGGATGTCTGTTTCCATCTCCTTTCCACACATTAGGACCTCGGTTTGGAGAGGTTAAATCATTTTTCAAAGTCCCCAAATCAGTCACTCTTCCACCCAGTGAGCCACCCCAGGCTTAATATGGAACCAAATGAGACAGAACAGTATCCTCTTCCTTTCAGAAGGTCAGACAATCCATTCTACTAAGTTTTGATAATTACTGTACTTTAATGGGTTCTTGGGAGATGCACTCAACCAAGTTTACTTATTCAGACAAAGTGAGGCACAGTCTGTTTCACTTTCTGCCCACTAGATGTGTAGAATAGCTGGTGCCATTTGGCGAGAATAAGACTCATGCCACCCAGACAGTAAAAATGGAGTTTTTCCACCCTGTCCACAAATGCATACTTTGCAGATAAGCCTCGCCCAATATAAATGACCCTCGTTCTCTCTCTTTTTAAAAAAAATTCAGCCTGGTTCAAATGTTTATATATTTGGTAGACTAGGCATCATCCTGTAAAACAGTATATAATTACAAATTTTTCTGTATGCCAATGCCTCTGCTAATGGATCCAGCTGCATTGTTGCCTCATGGTTTCACACTGTCTATACACAGAGATATCACAACGAATCTGAGCAGACACAGAAGAAAAATCCAAAAAATGCAAGGTAGAGCTGAGACTCCCCCCTAGGCAATCCAACTCCCAAGGCTATAGCTTCCCATCCGCTTGAACTGTGTCACCATCTTCCTCTGCCTACCAGCTTCCAGTAGGTCCACACCACAAAGAAGCAGAGACTGAAGTGGAAACCACACATTTGATGGGAGAGTCGAGACAGGAGGTGGGGAAGCGAGGTAAAGAGGAGGAAGCCCATTGCTACTGTGGAAACCAGAGATCAGCAGAGCACTGGAGAAATCAGGGTAACTGTTTCAAATGTGCCCCGGGGCAGGACAGTGGTGGGAGAATGCTGTCAAGGAAACAATAGCCCATTACTTCAAGTCTGTCCCACATGTGCACCGGGTGAAGTTTGGTGATTCAATGAAGCACCTGAGCACGGAGCCCTGGGACAGGAATTGACTGCCAGAGAGCCTGTGGGGGAACATGTGGATCTCGGGGGTGTGCGGACAGGGCCACAATTGCTCAGTGACCACCTCTATTCATTTTCTCTTTAACCCAACAACTTCACTGAGGCGTGAAGCATGGACCATACATTCATCTTCACTAGAGCACCATTTAATGATGTTTGGTAAATTTATTGACTGGTGTGACTATCCAATATAATCTATTTGGGGAACATTTTCATTACCCACAAACACATACCTATTCATAGTTAGTCCCCATTTCCATTTCAAACCCTGAGCAACAATAAATAAACAATCATGCCTTCGTATCCTCAGGGCACTGGTTCTAGGACCCTCTAGGGTAAAAAAAAAAAATCAGAAGACACTCAAGTCTCTTATATAAAATAGCATAGTGTTTGCATAGAACCTACATACATCCTTGGGTATACTTTATCCTCTAGAGGGCTGAGGAGACAGCTCAGTAGAAAAGTGCTTGCTGTCCAAGCATGAAGACCTATGTTTAGATCCTCAGGCAGAAATCCTGAGTATGTTGGTGAATGTAGGTAAACCCAGTGCCAGAGCATGGGGCAGAGATGAGTGGTTCCTGGGGACTCACTGGTCAACCAGTCTAGCTGAAACAGTGAGCCCAAGGTTTGGTGAGAAACCGGGCCTTAAAAAAATAAGGTGTAGAGTAACTGGAAGCCACCTGATATCAATCTTGGGCACACCCATGGGTGTGTGACATCCACAGGCACACCCATGGGTGAGCACACCTGCTCAAGCACACGCACATAATCTTCTCTAGAGTACTAAGGCAATGTTAACAGTTGTTATATTGCTGCTTCTTGTTTGTTTCATTTATTTACTTTTAAATCATTTTTATCTAAATTTGGCTGAATCTGAACAGGTAGGGGAGGAGATTCTAACTCCATGGGAGACAGGACATAGAAAGTGGTCAGGGATGAGTTATCCTTGAAGATCCAATCTCAGACACCTATTTTCTCTAGTCATGTTCCACCTCTGATTTTTTTCTAGAAACTTCTAAAATAATGTTGCCACCTGGGGGTCAAGAATTCAACACTCGGATCTGAAGATCTGGAAAAGGTGACCAAAATCTCTGCCTCTGGATATTTTATATAAATGAAACCATTTGGTATATAGCCTTAAGGATTTGTCTTGTTCTGAGTGACTCGTGCTGCAGAAATTAGAAAGGAGGATGGGCAACAGCTAGTGACTAGCTTCTTACTAAGAGTTGGGAACTTTCTGTATAACTTGGCTTCATTATGATTGACAAGTAATGCCTGTGCTTGGCCCAGAGTCTCAGATTCAGCATGCATTCCTCCACCTGTGATTTGGAGATGTGTTTTAACGGTATCCTTTCAGCATAAGGGACTGTCCATGGTTGGTTAAGAGACTTGAAGTCCATTAAGCTACCACCTCAGCATTGAAACAAAGGTGCCTGCCTTAGGAGTCCATGTACTTCAACAGATCTAACAGTTTCTGGTGATTTTGGGAGCTTCAGAGGTCAGCCTTTGGGAATAATTGATATTCAGAAGAATCTTAGTTTTTGATCTAGCTTACCAACTCCTTTGTCATTTTCTTTTCAAAACATTTTAAGTGTATGGGTGTTTTGCCTGCATGTAAGTATATGCACCATGTATGTGACCAGTCAGAGGCCAGAAGGGGGCATTGGATCACCTGCATCTAGAGCCATAAATGATTGTGAAACATTTTGTAGGTGCCAGGAATTGAACTCAAGTTCTCTGGAAGAGCAATAAGTATTCAACAAATGCTCTTAGATGCTGGGCCATTTTTCAAATCCCTCATCATTTTCTTAGAAGTTAATAAAATTAAAAATAATTTGATGAAAACCAACAAGATCAGAACAGCCAGCCAACTGGTCAACCTGAGTTGCATCCTGCAGAATTGCCTTCTTGGAGTATGGAACGTCTTGCCATGCAGACTGGGTGTCTGCTAGACAAACTGATTACAACTCTCTATCCACAGAAATATAATTGGTTTGTGACTAACTGTAGTAACAACTGCTTATAAACACAAATGGCTTAGGATGTCAATGTAGATCCTCCTTCCTATCTTGCCCACAACAGGATAATGCTGCTGAAGGCCAGGGTCATAGAGTTCTTCTGTCTCCTTGACTCTGGAATAACCCATCCAGTAGTAGTTTGACTGCCCTTCCTCTTGGTATCATTGTCAATTAGACAAGATTAATTAGAAACATCTAATTTTCTCCTTGGCACTATGAATCAATTGGAAAATAGAATAAATAAAAAACAAACTGACCAATTTCATTGTTGATGCTGCTAGGTAGAGAATCTATGATACCATGTATTGAGTCTTACCCCTGAGTTCAGATTCCACAATCTACTGCAGAAGAGCTACAGGTTCAGAGCTGCAGATGAACCATTCTGGACCTAAGAATGGAGATGGAGAGAGCTAGATGTGTCCCTATCTCCTTGAGGCCAACTCTGGTAGCTTCATTTACCTGTTAACATAGGCTCTGTGAACATGAGTTTTCAAGTCCTAAACTATCAAAGCTGTGTAGTGTTGATTGTTGGTTTGTTCTTATTTTAACATTTTTTCATCAGGTTTCTGTAGTTGTAAATTTTCTCTGGTACTGTCTGGCTCCCACAGCCCTGCGGTCCTGCAGTTGCTTTTAAAATAATTAGTCAAAGACATATTATTTATAACTGCTTGGCCATTAGCTCAGGCTTATTACCGACTGGCTCTTACACTTAAATTAACCCATAATTCATATTTATGTTTAGCCACATGGCTTGGTACCTTTTCTTTGCCTTCACATCTTGCTTCCTCTGTATCTAGCTGGCAACTCCTGACTCAGCCTTCCTCTTCCCAGAATTCTCCTTGTCTGTTTGCCCTGCCTGTACTTCCTGCCTGGCTACTGACCAATCTAAATTTTATTTAGTAACCAATCAGAGCAACACATATTCACAGCATACAGAACAATATACCACAGCACTTCCCCTTTTTTATCTAATCAAAAAGGAAGGTTTTAACTTTAACATAGTAAAATTACATATAATAGAACAGTTGTCAAGCAAAAATTACCCTTACAATATCTAGTCTATTTATATTTGGCAAATTTAAAGAAAATATTCTATCTATACTATATTTATGAGTCTAAGGTTTTATATCTAACTTATCTTTTATCATAACCAAGGAAAATTATAACTATCTAGTCTTCAACTACATCAAAAACCCAAGAAGGATATAATATTACCCAAGTAAACAGGGAGAGCATTGTAAGTAACTTCCAAAAATCTAGAACAACAGAGACAGCTGTCTGCCTGGATAGTTATCTAAAGTTCCTCTGCAACATTGGGGCATCCATATTTAACCCATAGGCCTAGAGTTTCTCAGTCACCTTTTTCTGTATCCTGTAGAATGTCTGGCAGTTTTTTCTGTGAAGCAGAAACCTGAAGGATCATTTCACCTTGCAAAGTTCAGTGGTCATCTTCCTATGGGTTATGCTTGTCCATTTTATACAACATACTGTCAAGCAGTCCAGGCAAGAACAGTTTCTTGCCCAAGTGGCTAACTTTTGTCATGAAGAAGATAAACTCCATATGGAGTGTCTTTGGCACCCATCCTCCTCTCTGAAGTAAATTGGTGCTGCCAGGAGCAGATGTGTCTCATTGTCCAGGAAAGTTTAAGTTTTTAAAACATTTTAAATGCTATATTCTATAGGTCTTAGAAGTGTTTGAAGATTATCTAATTGAATTTTATCTATGTATACCTAGAAAACGTAACATGACTATAAGTTTGACTATCATAGAAGACTAATTATTAATCTGTATTTCTTGATTATCTACTACAATTTAAATGAGCTGCACAAACACAATACCTTAAATAAGAGTAGAAATACACATACAGTATAACAAAATTAACTTTAAATTTGTATCAATAAACTAAAATCTATACAAATGTAAAACATTTTAAAGAAGTTATTCTTTAAAAGTAGGTTCAATAATCCACTCTTTTATCCTATAATATCTATATCCTATATTTCTATATCATATCCTCCTTTCTTTTTTTTAGAAAGAGACTGACTATGACCAATAACAATTTGTAACCAACAACCTAAACAAAGACAAATATCCATAATCCATTTTTGGGGGGGAATATGGGCATAGTTTTTTATGCTACTTCCTGCTGGTTGTGGGTGCTGGTAGTCTTTTGGGAATCCTGAGAAAATTTGAGATAATGTTCAAGTCCTGGGAAGACTGGCTATAACCTTGATTGATAGATACCATCTGTCAAGGTTCAGGAGGTCTCACTTGATCAAATCTGGTCCATCTTAACGTGGAACAAATCCACAGCCTCTTGTTTCCTGTGGAAACAAAAGCAGAGCCTCATTTCCAAAGCAACATATCCTTAGATCCAAATTTTGAAGTCAAAATACCTTTAAAATATACATATTGGTTTAACTGAGCAGCCTTTACAATCAAACATCTTTATGCAGTTAAAAATCCCAAAGACAACACAATCAAGATTCTCTGTGTAATATCCATTTTTATGTGGCTTATTTTTTATATTATTTTTATTGTCTCTTTAAAGACTTTATTTTTTAAAACTTTTTATTTCTTTATATAACTGTTCGTATTCCTTTTCCTCTTTTCCAAGCCTATGTACATTTTTACATACATTGTAAACTGGTTAGGGTTTATCCCATCTGAATCATTCCTATTGTGAATCTACTGTTTTAGACTCTAGCATTACTAGGACTAAAATAGCAGCTTTGGCTATTGGCTCCTCCCACTTCAGCTTTCCAACATGACAGAACTATGTTTACTGCCAGCTTTTGGGGAAATCATGTTCATGGACTCTGGGAGGCAGTGTGTCTATGCCTCCATCCAGCAGTGTGTAGCCCAAAACCCTTTTTCCCCTGTACTAACAAAAGCTAAATCTGCCATGTAGTGCTCTGTGTGGCTTGGAGACGTCACTGTGTATTGCGGTGGGAATTCACCATGCTGTGCCCGAATGCTGTGGCATCTGGCAGCCCACATGAGACATGAAGCAGGAACTTGTTTTTTGTTCCATTTAGAATCTTTTTTTAAAGCTTTTTTTAGGTTTTTGGTGGAAACTCTCACCCCACGTTGGACGCTACTTATAGTTGTAAATTTTCTCTGGTCCTGCTTGGCTCCTATGGACCCGCAGTCCTGCAGCTTCTTTTAAAATAATTACTCAGAGATGTATTATTTATAAGTGCTCATCCATTAGCTCAGGCTTATTACTGACTAGCTCTTACACTTAAATTAACCCATAATTCTTATTTATGTTTACCCACATGGCTTGGTACCTTTTCTCAGTTCTGCCTTCACATCTTGCTTCCTCTGTGTCTGGCTGGCGACTCCTGACTCAGCCTTCCTTTTCCCAGAATTCTCCTTGTCTGTTTGCTCTGCCTATACTTCCTGCCTGGCTACCGGCCAATCAGCATTTTATTTATTAACCAATCAGAGCAGCACATATTCACAGCATATAGAACATCCCACAGCAGGTTTCTATCATTTTTCTTAAATTCTAAGAAAACTTTGAGGATTTTTGGCAAGATAGAGTAGAAACTGAGACCCTCTCTGACACAGGTTGATGCAATGTAGAAAAGTCTAATTGAAGAGAGTAGAGGTCTCTTGTTCTTGGGGGTAAGTCACAGAAGTAAAAGCAGATACTCAATTTGAGGGCCCAGCTCTCTTCCCTATTACCTGTAGCAATATTTCAAATTCACCATTTGAAGTGTGTTGTCTTAGATTCACCTGGATCGTCAATGATCAAAGAGCCCAGAAATACATAAACAATGTGGAATGTGTCCTGCACTTAAAACTGTTCAACCAGTTGTTAGAGGATGTCACCCAGGATCCACGTTGGACACAATATGTTGACATATTCCTTCTGTTCAACACACCATACTTTAAGGGAAATATTGGGATGGATTTTCAATTACATTTTTGATAGATGGAGGAGCTGGCATTGTCTCCACGTGTTACAACTCCAGTCTGTCACCTTGGGCAACCCTCGGGTAGAAGCAGACCCAAGACAGAGTTTGGTCACTGGTTTGATTTAGATGTGTGGGTGATAGCACAGTGGAAACGGCCCACATTGTCACCATCTCTTCTATCTCCATTGCAAGCCTGGTTTCTCAACACAGTTTGCCTGTGATTGGAGAGTTATATGAACCTTCCCAATCACAGCTACAATGCTTAAAGTGGGGGAGATGGAAGCACAGGACATTTGATGGGTAGATAATGTTAGAATAAGGGGTGTGTGGGGGAAATGGCTCGATCAGTTAAGTAGTGACCTTGCAAGTACAATGACCTGAGTCTGATCCCCAGAATCGACATATAAATGCAGGGAGTGGTGGCTCACACTTGTAACCCTAGTACTGGGGATATGGATTCCTGGAGCTCACTGGCTTAGCTTAACTGGTGAGCTTCAAGCCAATGAGAGAATTTATGTCAGTAGAGGTGGATGGCCTCACTTATTGAAGAGGATACCCAAGGTTGTCTTCTGGTCTCCATGCACACCTGGATAAAAAAGTGCGTCAGCATACACATGAACACACACACATACACACACTAAAAAAAGAAGTGAGAGGAAGCTGAAGTAGGCCACACAAAAAGAAATAAGGGAGAACCATGAAAGGATGGCACTAAACCAGAAGAGAAATAAAAGGAATGTGAGAAGGAGGGAAGAGGGGGAGGGGAAGGAAGGGAAGGAGGGAGAGAGGAAAGGAGGGAGGGAGAGAGGAAGGGAGGGAGGGAGGAAGAGAAAGGAAAAAATCAGTAAGAGAGCTGGTGGGAGATGGGATCAGAAAAGGACAGCAAAGAGAAGAGGAGAGGAGGGAGGGAAGAGGAAGAGGAGGCAGGAGCACAAACAGGGATAAAACCCAGTCTTACACCATTAGCAAAGCTTCGGGGTTTCTTAACCTGACTGGTGTTGGCACATGTGTCTTGATAACTTCTGTCATAGCTGGGCCCCTAGCCCTATAAGGTGGTTCAAAGACCCAGGTGGCACTTCCACCCACAGCAATGTCAACTCCAAACATCTTAGAAATTCCTCCTGTGGGAAATGCCACTCTTCATCAGGAACCCCCTAGTGAAAGGGTCCCTACCCTTCTAAGTCTGCCTGAGCTCAAACTATACACCCAGGCGAATGAGCTGCCTGTTGCAGAGAATGCTTATGCACTTTTTTTCCATTGTCCCTGATGGTAATTTAACACATTACTTTTATATTAAAACAAATGTAGATATATTATAGAGTAGAATCCAAATTTAAGACTGGAAAGAAATTTCATGTCTGAGATGAGGTGATGTTGGCTACACTCCCAGAACCCTTGGCAGATATACACTCACATCTCTCAGCCTTGGAGGGAGCTAATAATAGCTACCAATTATCGAGTGCTGACCAGGGGCCAGCAAGTCTCAGGACAATCACCCATTTGATCCTTATAGTCTGTCATTTTCGGATGAGGTGACTGAGGCCCAGGGAGGTCCCAAAATTAACTGAAGGACCAGTATCTGCTCAATGACAAAGAGATGTGTTGGAATCACAGTCTGTTCTTTCTGGGGATGCATGTAAAAGCACTTCTGGAAACATCTGTGGAAAAGTGAGCAAGGAGAGACTGCCAAAGCCAAGATCCTGCAACCGGCTGGTGAGATGGCTCATGAGAGAGAAGGGCTCTGTAAGACAATGATAAAGAAACACAGTGTTGGTGGTACATGACGGTAATCCCAGCCCTCAGGAGACAGATGTGGGAGAGGCAGAATTTTAAAATCACCCCCAACGATGCAGTGACCCCATTCTATGGTACTTGATTACCACAGTCCTAAAACCAATTTAACCATTATCCAAACTGCACCTGGATCTCAAGCACTAGGACCTCAAGAACCAGGATTCAAGTCTAGTCTCTGCTAATACCTGTGGATTTTCTCATCTCTCTAAAATGGAGAGTCAGGACAACTGTGCTATGAATTACAGAGTGTGAAGGGATAGGGTCCCAGCACAGGGAGTCTGCAGAACTCCCGAGTTCCTAGTCTGGAATGAGGCTCAAAACACAGCAACCCGTTCCCAAAACTACTATCATCCTAATATTTCCTGGTCCCTGGTGGATATGAAAAGCATTTTGGGGGCAGAATCTTGTTATATAAACCCTGCTATCCTGAACTTGCTACATACCTTAGGTCAGTGACAACCTTGCAATCTTCCATGAGCTTGGTAAATGCTGGGATTACAGTTAATCAACACCATCCTGTCTCATTCATTATTTTCATATCTAAAATTATCACTATGAGATAAGAAGAGGGCTGGCAAGATGGCTCAGAGGGCAAAAGGGCTTACCATGCAAAACGAGTGGCCTGAGTTCGATTCCTGAAACACACTTAAAAGTAGAAGAAAACTGACTCCACAGAGTTCTTCTCTGACCTTCATGCATACACTATGGTTCACACACACTAATAACAATAAATAAATAATTTTTAAAAGGTGAAGAGCAAGGATCTCAGGGTCTCAGTCCTTCCTAGGGATCTCTGTGGTTACTGGAGGGGGAGGGTGGTTTTCTTCAGTAATGTGGTCACTCACTGGCAAGGTACTCAAGCTCCTCTACACACTCCTTCACTCATGCATCTGCAAGCAACCGAAAGGAAAGTCACTGGATCACACAGGAAAAAGACATGGAAGTAGAACGGGGAAGAGGAAGCAAGAGGAGGACAGGATAAGAGAGGGAAATGGGGTAAATGTGATCAGAATACATTCAATATGTGTGTATGTAAATGTCATAATAAACCTCATTATTATGCATAGTTAGTATGTGCTAGTCCATATTTTTAAAGGGGGCAAGGAGCCTAGTTCTAGGAACTAAGGGCCCCATATTTAATACTAACCAGCTAGGAGGCATATAAGAAAATGGAATCAGTGCCCATATTTTATCCCTACAGTTACTTAAATCTTTTAGATCCTTGGGTGAGTTTCTCCACACTCTTTTCCCTCCTAGAACTGATATGCTGAGCTTTCTCACAGCACAGTCTTCCAGTATCTTCTGATCATCCATTGCTTCCATCCCTGCACAATTTAAATCACCTCACCCAGGTCGCACATCACCTGAGTTGCAGAGCCTGGCTTGTGTGACACATACAGCTACCCATGAGTGACAGAAATTCACAGAACTTTCCTTGGCCAGCAATAATAATTATCTATTGAATACAGTTCATAACCACTCATTAGAGTGGTTGTCTGTCATTGTTAAGCATGATCTAAAGTTCTTGTTACCAGGAAGGGTGTCTGAGCCTTCCACCAATTGAGCGTGTGTCATGTGTCTGCAGCTCACAGGCATTGTCCCATGGCATCCTCACCTGCCCTTCCATAGTGATGATTCTGTGATGACTGTTTGATAGACAGGGCATCATAGTGTAGGGTCCCTTAGTGTGGGATGGGAAGGAGGGGGGAAATCATGATGGAGGAAAGGGAGACAGATGCACTCTGCCCCTGGGGGTCCCTCAGCTCCCTGAACAGCATTCTGGCAGCAGCTTCTGAGACTGAGCTAACTCTTCACAAAGTTGATCTGACTCATGTGGGTTAGATGGCTGAGACTCCTGGAACAAAATAGCATGATGACAGTGACGTCACCAGGAGCCACTGACAAAGAGGTAGAGGTTTGCAAGTCTAAAATGAAGGCGTTGACAGAGTTTGCCCTGCTGAAGCCTGAGGGGAAGGGTCTACTTCAGGCTTCTTTCTTTGGCATGCCAAGAGATCATTTAGTCTTTTGGAGATATTGTGATAAAATATGGTGAGCTAAGTGTATTATAAACAACAGAAGATTATTTGTAATACGATATAATTGTTCACAGTTTTGGAGGCTTGAGAAGACCAAGGCCAAGATGCTAGCAGATTTGATGCCTGATGGGGGCTCTTTGGCTTGTAGAGAAAGCCAGCATCACCTGCTGGGTTTCATAGAGGGAGGGAGAAAAAGGAGGGGGCAAGAGAGGAGGGAGAGAGGAGAGTCCCATTACACTTGAAGCTAAATTTGAGGGTACACGGTCACTTAACAAATAACAACACCCACTTTCTACTATCTCCACACACTGTTATGATAAGAACACCTGCTCTATTGAATGAAGAAGCACCCTAATGACCATGTTTTTATTTACTTTTAAAATCAAGATTTTATGTGTAAACAACGTTCCATTCTGATACCAGGGCATTGATGTGCAATATACCAATTTGTGGCATGAAAGAAATGATTCAGGTCCAAACACCAGCCACGTGGGTGGGTAACTTAGGTTTCATGGTTTTCCCTAACCACCCTGCCTCACCCTAACCAGAACCCTTCTCTAGCAGGAAGGTATTACCTAGTCTAGCCACTGCTAAGCTTTTATTCTACTAAAATGATGACAGACTGTTGCTTCCTTTTCCAGCCCTGAGATTCTGACTATGTGGTGTTGAATCCACCCATCCACCCCAACTAGAAGACTCCAAAACAGGGACCTGAGAGCCAAGGTCCAGTGGGATGTGTTCATGCCATCGTCTCTACTCAAATCATGCTCTTCAGTTCAAAGCAGAAGGCAGGCATGAGCAAGGACTGGAAAGGTTCATGGCTGTGGCTGAGAAGCCCGAGAACTTCAGTTTAAAAATAGGTAAGCTGAAATAAACACTGGGAGATGGCACCAAAATAGAGTGGTAATTGATCTAATGCGACTTTTGCCTCGGATAACATCGTGATTTGTGAAATCATGTCAGTGTTACCCCTGCCAAGTCAGCACTTACAGGACGTGACTTCTAATTTAGGAGTAGGACTGCTTGAGGCTCATCTCAGAAGGCTGAAGACAGGAACTCGGCCGACACAGAGGAGTCAGACTCTGGAGAGCCCTGGCTGGAGGATGGAATGTGGGAGGTTGAAGCACCAGGACAGACCAGTTTAAAAAGCCAGGGACAGTGGTACACATATGTAATCCCTGCACTGAGGAGAGAGAGATGGGAAGATCCCTAGAGCTGGCTGGCCGTGGGTCTAGCTGAATCAAAGAGCTCCAGGTTCATTAGAGACTACATTTCAAAAAATAAGGTAGAGAGTGAGGAAGACACCCAACATTGACCTCTGACCTCCACACATGTACCCACATGTGCACCCACCTATATGAGTTCAGACATACACTGCATGCACATGTACATACACACACACACACACACACACACACACACACACACACACACACGGCCAGCCTACAAGCTCCCACTTAAACTTTCATTTAGCCAGCAGCATCTTCTAATGGACAGAAGAGTCTTGCTCAGGTGTGTTCGGAGCACCCGCTGGCACTCCAAGCACTACATGGTGTGTGGAAGCAGCTGCCGAGCAAACAAGAGTTTAAGACCCAAAGGCACCTAGAACCTAATGTTGGTAGCCTGTCTCAGACCTGGTGCACACATCTGTCCAGAACAGCCAAGTCAAAAATGTTCAGAAGTCTCTGCCTAGATGACACCTGTTATGTCAGTGTGCCTTTAGAGAGGATATCATTTTCTCCACTTTCCCTGATGGCTTCTCTTTGCCCAGACAGGGGGCCACAACCTCTTACGTGACTCCTGCATTAGAAATCATTTGTGCTGGGAGGCCCTGAGTCACCTTAGGACCTGCCATCCACAGGGAATCACTAATTGTGGATCATTGACTCTTGGGCTAAAACTATGAGCTAATATAAACATTTTTTCCTTATAAAATTACCCAGCCTCAGACATTTCATTATAGTAACAAAACTCTAGGGCAAAGACTCCCCTGAGGATTGAGTTCAACCCGGTAGATTCAGTCCAGGCAGGTCCAGTCCCCTCCTCCCAGGCTGAGCTAAGTGTCCCTTGCATAAGCCCCAGGCTTCAAACTGCCAACTCATGCACTGAGTACAGGACCCGGTCCCACTGCCTGGATGCCTCCCAAGCAGATCAAGCCAATCAACTGTCTCACTTATCCAGAGGGCCTGATCCAGTTGGGGGCTCCTCAGCTACTGGTTCATAGTTCAAGTGTTTCCATTCGTTTGGCTATTTGTCCCTGTGCTTTATCCAACCTTGGGAATGGGGGGTGGGCTGGGGGGATGGCGGGGGTGGGGGCTGTAGCTGGAGTTTTCCTGCCTGGCCCACAGTCAGGATAAATCTCTCTCACCTGCCAGTCCCACAGCCGCTCAGACCCGACCAAGTAAACACAGAGACTTATACTGGTTACAAACTGTATGGCCATGGCAGGCTTCTTGCTAACTGTTCTTACAGCTTAAATTAATCCATTTCTATAAATCTATACCTTGCCACATGGCTCGTGGCTTACCGGCATCTTCACATGCTGTTTGTCATCGTGGCGGCTGGCAGTGTCTCTCTGACTCAGCCTTCCACTTCCCAGCTTTATTCTCCTCCTTGTCCCGCCTACACTACCTGCGTAGCCAATGGCCAATCAGTGTTTTATTTATTGACTAATTAGCAACACATTTGCCATACAGAACATCCCACAGCAGGGGGCAGGAGGGGGGAGAACAGGGGAATCCGTGGCTGATATGTAAAATTGAATTAAATTATAAAATAAAAAGATAAAAAAAATAGTAACAAAACTCAGACTAATATGCTATGCTATCAGCAGTGCCTTCACTATGGTAGCTGTGTCATATATATATATATATACATACACACACATATACACATACATACACACATACATATATATACATATATACAGATATATGTATATATACATACACATATATACATATATATATGATCATTCTTTCAATTATTTCAAACAATGCATTTTATACAAATGTATTCTTTCATAGAAGCCCAATAAATAAAAAATTGGCATTATACTTTTAAAACTTAGAGGATTCTTCCACTAATAGGGCTAAGATGAGAGCTTCACTACATTAAGCAATGTCACATTGCAGTAATGAAATACTCAAGGTGGTTCAGTTATAAAGAGAAAAAAAATTGTGGTACTTTTATGGTTCTGGAGGCTCCAGTCCAGAATTAAGAGGTCTGTTGCCTTGGACCTCTGGTAATGGTATAGCATCATGTCAGGAAGGATGTGCCAGAGCAAAACATATCATAGAACAAGAAACTGAGAGAGGAAAAGATGGGTGGGGTGCCACAGTTCCTGTGGGGGCACAACTCCAGGGATTAAAGAATTTCCCACTAGTCCCCACTTCCTAAAAACCTTCAGTACTTCTCCATACTGACTCCTTGGGGGTGGAACTAAATACACTAATCTTTGGAGCTCACACTCAAATTCAAGCCATGTCCCACTGGACAAACTTTCTTGTGGTTGTGCTTAAGTAACATAGCATTAAGCTGCTGTGACCACTGGCTCCATATCTGCAAACAATGGGTGTCAACTAAGATCAGGCACAAAATACATGAGCTTGGGCAGGGCAGATGATACCCATGGGTAGAGTGAGTCCAGATCTCCAGCTCCCAAATAAAAAGGCAGGAATAGTAGCACACATCTGCAATGCTGGAGCAGGAAGGTAGAGGCAAGCAGGTCCCTGGAGCTTGCAGACAAGTCAGTCTACGCAATCAGCGAACTCCAGGTTTGTTGGGAGACCCTGTCTCAAACAACCAAACAAATAGAGAATGACAGAGGGAGATGCCTAGTATCAACATCGGCCTCTCCACATGCACATGCATAACACACACACACACACACACACACACACACACACACACACACACACACACGGAAAAACATGAACTAAACAGAAGGATATTCATGAGTATAGCAAGGACAGAAGCAGAAGCCAGCTCTAGCTGTGCTGGGACCTAAAGCACATCGGACCCTAACAGGAAAATAGGGAACCACCATTAGGAGAATCAGCTCCAACTTCATCCTGCCTTGAACTTACTCCATTCTTGGCTTACTGTCCTGGGATTGCATCTCTTCCTGTCTCCAGGGGAGGAAAGAACACCTTGACTGTCATTCTCCTCAAGACTGTGTGTGATAAAGGCTGAGAATTTTCTTAGAGACACCGAAATTTTATATTAAGAGAATTCATCTTGCCAAAGGCAAGGTCATCAACCTGAGGGGAGAGTGAGCAGTTTGGGGCCTCCGCTGGACCATAAGCAGCATCCAGATCATGTTTAGGGAGCCAGCCGATCACCGGAGCCTTTCTTTCCTTCTCTCCTTAGATTTTTCTCCAGAGCTGGTGAGCCAGAGAGATTCGGTGTGTCATAGGCCAGAGGAGCATGGTGCCCGATTAGCAGGCATTTAAGCAACCCCTTATCATCTTTTCAGGGCTTTCTTGCTTTATATTTTTTTAAGCTTTATCCAATTCTCAGCAACTCGATTTTAAAGGTCATTGTATTAACTGCAAAGATGAATCGAGGGATGAGGTCATTTTTCATCTGGGGAAACTGTTTGGTCTCATAGATGCTGATCTGGGCTTTCAAAGACCGTTTTATTTCAGCATGGCCTTCTTGAGGTTGGGGAGAGGCCTCTGCTCTTCTTTCTTGCCAGAGGCAGCCTTGTGTTCACATTTGTCTCTCTCCTATCTGAACCGCGGGTGCAGATGTACCATTCCATACCAGTTCAAAGTGGTGGGTGACTACATTGTGTTCACCTCGCTGAAATATCTGGAATTGTATAGCAAGAGACCAGTTCTCTATTGCCATAATTTACGACAGAAGCCCGGATAAAATCCCCAGACATGGATTTTCTATAAAATACTTCCTTGTGAAACTTTGTTACACTACAAAATGAAAAGAAAATGAGGGAGAGGAGAGGAGAGAAGGGGGCAGCCGGAAGCCTGCAAGGTGAACATAAATCTCCAAGGGTGCCCTTTCCATTCATCATATTTACTGTAAGGACAGGAATTTTATTTGATAGAAAAAGAATGAATCACAGTGGTTTTAGAATCTAATATGAAGCTTGCCGGAAGCGGCTCCTCCCATCTTTCTGCTTCCTTTAGAGCCCCTGCAGTCGGAGGGAAGGAAGATGGAAGAACACTGTCAGACATAGAATATTCTGCACTGGGCCGGGTGTCAGAGGAAAGGGGTTTGTGGCTTTACTCATCCAGATGCATAGTTTAATTATGCAAATTATGCTGTATGAGGTGATTCAGGAAGACAGCCAGAGATGGCCAGGGGTGAAAGAATGCAGAAGGAGGTGAGGAGTGAGAAATGTCTCAGCCAGGGGGTGATTTTCATGGCTTTCTCATTCAAAGCCTGGGGAAAGAGACTGAAGATTAGATTCTGAATATCCCTCCCCCAGGCCTTTGCCTTTCACATGGGCGTATACCTATGCTCTTTCACATGGCTGTTTATATTTACCATGATTCCTTCATCGTTTATCTGAGTCTCCAAGACCCCAAACACAAGAGTTTGATTGTCTAAGGTTGTGCAGAAAAGGACAGCTCACTCCTCCATGCGTGTGGGGTCCTGCAGAGAACTTCTAAGGGATATTATAACTTTTTGATTGAGTCCATACCAAGCATATGCAAGACCACACATTCAGCTATGAGAGAGGAAGAGAGAGAGGGAGGGAGGGAGGGAGGGAGGGAGGGAGAGAGAGAGAGAGAGAGGAAGGGAGGGAGGGAGGGAGGCAGAGAGAGAGAGAGAGAGAGAGAGAGAGAGAGAGAGAGAGAGAGAGAGAGAGAGAGAATGTAAATAACTCTTAGGGTTTTAAGGTTGCTGTCTACTGGAGTCCTTCTTGATGAACAGACAGGGATAGGGGTGTGAACAGGTCACAATTTATACACTTGTTATTCACTAAATAACAATAGCCCCTCCTCTTTGTCAGGTATCACACTAAAGGCATTCTATGAGACAAAGTAAAAAGTTTCCCACTGGTCTCTACACAGTCACAGCTTTTTGAAAATAGGAAGGCCCTGGAGGACATCCTTCACCAAGAACAGTATCGAGCAACCTTTTACACACAGGGTCTGCTTCAGGGAAAACAAACACATTTCCCCCACATTCTTTTGGTTCACCCAAAGTGAAAATTGTTTTAACTGAGTTCCTTGTTGGGAACAGGAATCTCTCAAGGGAAACTCCTTTGCTTGGCTAGACAGAAGAAGACTTGGCATTGCCTTTGGCCACTAAAATGCAAATATTTGTGTAGAATTAGGAATGTGGCCTATGGAACTGGTTTCCAAATTGTTCAGTTAGAAATTGGACTGTGGATCAAATCCCAAAGCTGAAGCAGGCCTCACAAAGGTGGCCTGCAGCTTGTGCATTCATGGAGAGGGGTGGTGAGTGGGAAGCCATACGTAAATTCCTTGTAAATACTTCACAGAACATTGCAAAAATACCCATCTCTTGGTATAAGTACCTCTTTCATATGTTTGCAAGAAATGAAAATGGAAAATTGGATGCATGAAATCTCACATCCATTGGAAGTCTGAGGTGTTTGTTGTCCCAGGCATGGCAGGAGTCAGATATACAAGGCATTTAATAGTATTCTGTTCCCTTGTCCTCTGCTCTGATGTTCTCTCTGGCAGTTTCACTCCTAAGCAGGCTCTCCCATGGGCACCCACCACCTACCCAAGGGATCCAGACTAGCATATATCAAAGGTAAGCCCAGTGTAAGGATGGTTCCCATCAGGGCCATGCCTGCTGTCTTCCTGGAATTGGAACTGATGGGTTTTGCTACGCTTAGAATAAGAGTCAATGATCTTATTGACCATGTAAGCCCATCAGTCAGGGAGGGAGCTAGAGTAATGTAGAAGTTATAGACAGAGAGTTATTAGATGAAAGGACTGGGTGACGGTGGAAATTCAGACTGTTATCATGTCTTTCTATGCTGCTCATCTATCTACCAACTCATTAATCCACCCATCCAACTATTTACCTTTATATGCATCCCTCTATCCATCTACCCACTCACCCATTTATACATCCTCCTATCTTTATATCCATCCATCCATCCATCCATCCATCCATCCACCCACCCACCCACTTGTTCATCCATCCTCCCATTCTCATATCTATCCATCCACCACCAATTTTCATATTTTCATAATTGTCTAGCAATCTACCCACCATCTACCTCTCTTCATCTTCACCCACCTACCCACCTATCTTTATACCCACCCAGGCATTAAAGTATCCATGCATTCAGGCGTTAATACATCCATCCATCATATTTGTCTATCCATTCATCAGTGCAATCACTAAGATATCTAGGTAGTCAGCAGCTGCTCCCATCTTTACTGTAGAAAGCAATGAAATTTCAGTTCAGAACATTTTAAAGAGTGAGAAAAACTATTTTTAATAAAATGGATAAATTAAATTTCATTCTATTCACATTTTACATGCAATGAAAAGGTAGATCACATGATAAACCCCAGCAGGCAATGTCAGACCTAGAATCTATACCCTGTCTCCTTATTTCCATTTGTCCCAGAAGATGCCACTCCATCTGCTAAGCAATGGGGGTTCCCAACAAGCTAGTGCTACTGGAATTACTTACTAAACAAAGCCATGTCATGTGAAGGTATGTTTATCTCTAGTTTCATTTTTACCGCACGATCATATCTATCTTTTCAAAAGGAAAATGTACCTTTATTATAATGCCAAATCTGAGCAAAAATTAAAACATGTTTAATGCCAGAGCTGGGTGCATTCTTATGGTGCTGAGCCCTAACATATGCTAAGCTATTAACTAATCTATTGACATGTGCCCCCACACAAAGGTGCCTTGGAAAGTCTTTAAAAATCACCATGATATTGGTGGTAAGAAGTGGAATGCAAATCATTGCAGGCAGTTTCTAGGAGAAATGCCTTAGCACAAACCAGCTAGGTCAAAGGAGCAGTGGGACAAGTTGTTCCAACCTTCCCCTGATGATTTAAATCACCCACCACCACCACCACCACCACCACCACCGCTGCCACCACCATCACCACCAATCTTAAATAGATGCACCCCCACACTATGCTGTCTAAAATTCTTCCATTAGGCTATATCCCCATAACTATCTCACACCTGCAGGGGCACAGCCAAAGAGTGCTCGACAGGCTGGGACTGAACAATAGAAGGCAGCGCAGGTTGGACACTCACCACCCATGAACTTGCTAACACATCCGTAGTCGGGACTGTTTCTTCCACATGGAGCAGCTTTGGTGCAGGCCATGCATCTGAATCTGAAGTGAATTCAATTTAGCCTGGTGTAATTGCTTATTTGATTCTTGACTATGACATGCAGTTAGGAGGGAAATTGACATTCTGTCATTTCTGTTCCAATGAACCGAATTCCGACAAGTTCCCTCCTCACTACTTTGTGGCAGATGGGCCACCTGCTCTTCTTCTAAAAGGAAATTAGAGAGCACAGGGAGCTTGGAAATATAGGCTTCCAAGCCGGTGCCTTTTGAGAGTTCTGAAGCAGATGAACCAGGTAGCCAGCCAGAGGTATGCCTGGACCTCCTTCTCCCCAGACTAACAATAGAACTAACTCCTTTCAGAAGCGCTTTGGGTGGATTTCTGCTTTAGAAATAGAAATTCTCTCACTTGTCATCCAAAGATCATTTATGCTTAAGGTCAAATGTTCTGAAAAGTTCTCTAATAATTCAGAAGTTGGAGATATCCCTAGTACATCATCAAAGACCTTACAGTTTCAAACACAAGAAAATGTGTTTGCTGGACCATGGTTATCCAATGGCCTCTTCACCCAAGTCTTTGTGTGACCATGGGACCCCGAGTGATGTTTGTAAGCTGGCTGGTAGGCCAGCTCAAACCTTAAATCTTAGTGATGAGAGAGGAAAATCCACAGGAGCTTAAGTAGAGGGCTCAGGAGTCAACAGCCATGGAAACTAGACTTCCTGGGAGATGTGATTTAGATAATAATCCTAAAGCATGGTTTTAAAAAAAGAATGGGGAATTCTCAGAGGGGATGACTGTGCCTCCCTCCCTTCAGACAATACTTGGCAACCTGGAGACATTTTTGGCCATCCTAATGGGAATGGTGCCCATTACAGCATCTAATCATTGGAGGTCAGGAATGTTGGTGCCCTATCCTATAACACATAGGATGTTTGCATATAACACAAAATAACCTGCTCTAAACTCTGTGTGTGTGTGTGTGCGCGCGCGCGCGTGTGCATGCATTCCTGCACTTGTACAAATATATGTAGGCTAGAGGAGAATGCTGTCTGTCCTTTTTAAGTTGCCACCCACCTTCTTTCTTTGAGACAGGGGCTTTCACTGGCCTGGAACTTGCCAAGTAAGCTGGGCTAGCTGACCATTAAGCCCCACGTATCTACCTGTCTCTGGAATTCCAAGTGTGTATTGCTACACCTAGATTTCCTTTTACAGTGTGGATTCCAGCGGTCAAATACAGGTCTTCATGCTTGCAAGGCTTTACTGCAAAGCTATCTCTGCAGCTCTTTTCCAAACTCTTGACAGTGCTGTGGTTGAGAAACCCACTGTGGTTCAAGGAGGTGTGGCAGGTGTGGCAGATGTGGTGGTATTGTGTTCCCCAAAATATTGTGCACCCTAATAAACTTATCTGGGGTCAGAGACAGAACAAGCCACTAGATACAAAGGCTAGAAAATGGTGGCACTCACACCTTTAATCCTAGCATTCCAGAGGTAGAAATCCCTCTGGATCTCTGTGAGTTCAAGGCCACATTGGAAACAGCCTTTAATCCCCAGAAGTGAGCCTTTAATCCCAGGGAGTGATGGCAGGTAGCAGAAAGGTATATAAGGCGTGAAGACCAGAAACTAGCAGCATTTGGCTGGTTAAGCTTTTAGGTTTTAAGCAGCACAGTTCAGCTGAGAGCCATTCAGAAATGAGGACACAGAGGCTTCCAGTCTGAGGAAACAAGATCAGCTAAGAAGTTGGCCAGGTGAGGTTAGCTGGGGCTTGTTCTGTCTCTCTGATCTTCCAGTGTTCACCCCAATAACTGGACTCTGATTTGATTTTATTAGTAAGAACGTTTAAGATTCCTGCTACAGACAGGTGGTGCCCACCTAGGAGAAGAAGAAACTGGTTTACTAGGGAAGTCAGTTCCTGCCCACCAGGGAAACCCACAATGAGATGAAAGGTGGAAGTGTCATTTACAACCCCAGATCTCATTATGGTCCTTCTAGGCTTATAGCCCCACTGGATTCCCATGGCCTATAGGAAAAGTCCAATATACATAACACAGACTCAAGGTTCTTGGGGCAACTTTCATCTGCTGCACAAGAAGGAGAAGGCTAGGAAGGGATGGAAGATGGCATTCCAAAAGAATCCTTTATTGTTGGACTTGAGGATGGTGGAGGAGTGGCAAATAAATATGTATTTTTACCCAAGTTACTACAGATGGGTCCCTACAGTAGTCAGGGATCTCTAGAGGAATGTGGCTAATAGAATAAGTGCATATTAGAAAAGGATTCATTAGATTGGCTAACAGGATATTAATGGAATAATGCAAGAATAGCAGCTGTCATACAGTGAAAGGCCAGGAATTAGGGAGCTGCTGAGTCCATGAGGCAGGTGCTTCAGTAGCCCCAATCTGGTGCTGAAGGACTGGAAGATTCCTGGAGAGTAGCTAGTCTTCAGGCCCCATTGGAAGCCCCAGGAAGATGGTTCTAACACCAGGGGAAAGATCAGCAATAGCAGTAACAGCATCGATGAACTTTCCAGAGAGAGTGAGCAGAAGTGGGAAAAAGAGGTTTTTTTCCATGTCCTCTTATCTAAGCTGCCAGAAGGTGCTGCCCACACCTAGTGTGGACCTTCCCAGTTCAATTGACGTGATCAAGACAACCCCACAGACATACCTACAAGTCACCTCAGTGTAGACAATGCCTTATTGAGATTCTATTCCCAGGTGACTCTAGGTTGTGTTAAGATGACAACGGTTTTAACTAGGGTTACTACTGCTGTGATGAGACACCATGACCAAAGGAACTTGAGGAGGAAAGGGTTTTCTTGGCTTATGGTCCACATCACAGTCCACCATGAGGGGAAGTTTACAAAGGAACTCAAGCAGGGACCTGGAGGCAGGAGCCGATACAGAGACCATGGAGGGGTGCTGCTTACTGGCTTGTTCATCATGGTTTGCTCAGCCTGCTTTCTTATAGAACCCAGGACCACCAGTCTGAGAATGACACCACTCACAGTGGGCTGGACCCTTCCCATCAATCACAAATTAAGAAAATACACCGCAGCCTGATCTTATGAAGGTGTTTTCTTGGCTGAGACTCCCTTCTTTCTGATGACTCTAGCTTGTGTCAAGTTGACATGAAACTATCCAGGACAACAACTAAAGCTGACCAGCACAGTCCACAAACAGCAGTAGAGGCCTGGGTTGTTAAGACACTCAGACATGTCAAAAACAAACAAACAGATGAAGGAAAGATGACTCCTGCAGGAACTCTCCTCCTCCATCTTCCATTCGGAGTTGAAGGACTGCTGTTTGTATAGTGGGTTTTTCGATTATGGTCAAAGGATTTGTTTTATTCATCAGGAAATAATGTGGTATTCCTTGAGCTCTACGATTCTCTCCAGGGCCCTGTCCCCTGAGACTGGACAAAGGGCAGCTTTGTTCTAGATGGGCAGTACACTTCTCTGATCTTCACTGGTCAGTTCCTGCAACACCAGGCATCTCTCAGGACCTCGGGCACCTTGTTACTGTCTCTCATGATGAGCTCTTGCCACAGGTTGGCTCCAGACCCCGACATCTTCCGTGTCTCCTTGCACACACCCATACACATGGCTCACGTTGTCAGCAGTCTGATCTCAGATGGGACATTATTTCTAGAGAGACGTCCTTGACTTTTTCTTGACCAGGCATGGTAGTTTGAATGAAAATGTCCCTTCCCATAGGCTCAGACCTTTGAACACTTGGTCCCTACTTGGTGACACTGTTTAAGGAAGCTTAGGAGGTGTGGCCTTGCTAGAGGAAGCGCATCACTGGGAGTGGGCGTTGAGGTTTCAAAAGCTATGAGCCATTTCCAGTTCACTGTCTGCTTCCTGTTTGTGGTTTAAAATATGAGCCCTCTGCTCTCAGCTTCAAGTGGAGTCACCATGCCCACCTGTGACGGTGATGAACCCTTATCTCTCTAGAACCATAAGCCCAAATTATTCCTTCTATAAGTTTCCATGGTCATGGTGTTTTATCACAGCAACAGAAAAGTAACTAATACACTAGGCTCAGTCTTCTTTTTGTGTGTATGTGTTTATGTGTGGGTGTGCATGCGGGTGCACATACACATGTGTGTGCATGTATGGGGAAGTCAGAGGATTATGGAAGGTGTCTTCCTTAATCACTTTCTACCCTACTTTTTAAGACAGGGTTTCTCCTTGGATCTGGAACTTACTGGTTGACTAGACTCACTCCCCCTAGTTCTACCTCCCAAGCAATGCGAATCTAACTGTACTTCCACAGTCCACTTTTTACATGGATGTTGCTATAATTCCGGTAATACCCACTCACTCCTGGAACCATGGATTGATTGACAGTAGATGACTGGGCTCCAGCATGGTCCATCCCTGACACAGGAAAGCAAAACTCCTTTTCAGACAGAACAGCCTCCCAGGTCCATGCAGAACAGTCACCTTCTCATCAGCATGCAACACACACTGGCAGCCATCGGCCAAGCTGCCATCTCAATAAGTCAGGAGTCTGGGGCTCTGTGTCCCAGAGACATGCTGGTGTCCACTGGGAGTCTGGTGTATCTTGGAAACCTGTGGACGTTAGTCTCAGGATTCTCAAAACAAACTGGTGAAAAATATCAGTGAGTTATTAAATGAGTCTTCCTTCTCTCCTTATTGACTGTAAGAGTCACCCCTGGCTCTGAAGTCTCTGTCTCATTGGGTCCTGAGAAGTAGGCTCGCCTCTCCCTGCTCCCACCCTGTCATTTGCAAAATGATGTTATGTTTGGAATCTGGAAAATCCCTCAGGTTCATCTCAGGTTTTAACATTTGTTTCCCAGCTACTGGTGCTATTCGGGGAGGCTGTGAACCTTTTAGGAAACAGAGCCTGGCTGGGCTGGTGGAAGCGGGTCATTGAAGGTTATAATCTGGCCCTGGCTCCTGTCATTCTCTTTACTTCCTGGTCCACTATGCTGTAAACAGCTTCTGCCATATACTGTCTTTACCATGACTTTAGCTACCCCACCATGCTTTCCTCACCATGATGAAACCAAACCCTTTGAAACCGTGACCCAAAATGAGTCTTCCCACTTGTAAGTTGTTTCTGTGGGGCATTGTGGTCACAGAGGTGTAAAAGTAACCAATAAAAGTGGGATCTTGACAACAGTGCCTGTCACCAAATACAAGGGGGGCAATGCACACAGTGCAGAGCACACTGCTAACATATATGTGTGCATGCATCCAGATCTATATCTGTGCATGTGTATCAGTATAAGCCTCTTCCCATGGTGCCAACCATTAGAGAGTTATGGAAATTAACAGTGAGAACAGCTCTCTCAGCAAGGCTGTTCCAGGGCTGCCCTTACCTGGGGAAGCTAAGAAATCTCTGTTACATTTGAGTGATCAGAGAAGCCAGGGAGTTGAAAGGGAAGGCCCTCCACCAGCTGACATCCCTCTCTCTTTCTCACTGCCCAGGAACTTCCTGAAAAATAGAGAAAATGTAAAGGGAAGCCAGCTTGAAGTTCAGCTTCAGCACACCTAGCTATTTAGAACTTTGTTAAACAGATGGGGGAAAATAACCCAGAGGAACACACACAATAGTGTTTCCAAACCTCTCAGTGCATTTTGACTCTGTACCGTTGGAGAATTCTGGTTCATTTCACTACAGAAGCTGGGCACCAGCTTTCCTTGCCTCCCTTGCAGCTAGACTAAAACCATGTGACCACATCTCTGTCATTCAGGCTGCATGCTCCAGGCATCATTTTTGAAGCCGGTATTGATAATTATGGAAGCAATTTTTGCCTGGCATCAAAGGTAGCAAGAGAAGGATAGAGGGGCCAAGGGAGTGTCCAGGCTTTGGCATCACAAGGTCTTGGAGCCCACCACAGGATGTAAACCCAAAGATTTCATCAGTTTCTATTGCTGTTGTAACTAATAACCACAAACTTTATAGCTTGAAGCATCAAACATGGTTTTCATTGTTCCGGGGCTTGAGGTTCAATATCATGGTGTCAGAAAGACTGCTGTCCCTGTGAGACTCGAAGAAAGAAACTTTTTGCTTCTTCTAGCTTCTGGTGGCCATCAGCACTCCTTGGTTTGTGTTCTTCTCCCTCCCACCTCTGTATTCTTACTGTCTTTTATTCTGACTATGTCAAATAGTCCACCTCTCTCATCTTTTTATTTTCTTGTTGATGGAATGTTAGTACACAGTGTCCAATAATACAAGCTGGCCTCAAATCCATGGTCTTCCAGCCTCATACCCTTTTATTTTTAAACGTTTTAAATCTATCTATCTATCTATCTATCTATCTATCTACCTACCTACCTACCTATCTATCTATCATCTATCTATCTCTATCATCTATCATTTATCTAGCTCTATTCTATTTATTAGTTGTGTGTATGTGTGTGTTTCTGAACATGTGCTATCATTTACACATGGAGATCAGAGGACAATTTGTAGGAGTCAACTGAGTCTTTTTTTTTTTTTTTACCATGTGGTCCCCAGGGCTTGAACTCAGGTTGTCAGCTTGGTGGCATGCATGTTTTACACACTGTGTCATCTGGTCAGCCCTACCTCAGCCTCTTGGATTATGAGTATGCATCACCAGATCAGCTTCTATCTCACCTTTACAAGGATGCTTGTTTGATTTAGTGCTGGCTTGGAAAATCCAAGATAACTTTCCCCACCACATATTCTTCACTCCACTCTATCTGTGAGAAACTGTTTTTTCTGTTTTTGTTTTTTTTCTAAATAAGGTTAAAATATTAAATTTTAGGCATTAAGGCCTCGGTCTCTTTGGAGACACCTTAACCCATCATATCTCCTCCAGGAGATCCTGTGGGCTCCTTAACAACTCTTTGAACATTTCCCCCCAGTTTTTTGATGCCAGGCAAAATTTCCTTTTGGGTTTTATATCTAAAAGCCTGATGTTAAGCATGCCCTGCCTGTATCCCTTGTCCCTGAAGGGAAGCAAGCATCTGCAATGCAGCCCTACTTAGAGTCCAAACCTTGATGCTGGTTTCCATGGGCACAGACGACTCCTCACTTCCCACTGCTCATCTTGACCCCTGCTGCATGTAGAACAATGCTACCCATGTCGGCAGCTGTGTGGTGAGACCGCTTCCTGTAGGTCAAAGCATGTCTCCTTGCCCAAAGAGGTTGCTACAAGGACCCCACTGCAGAGCTAGGAGGAAGGCCAGCAGGGCGGTCAGCCTCAGGACATCAACTATTTATGAGTTTGTTAAAAAATAAAATCCAGTTCAAACTCACCCACAGGAACCTTCAGAAAAAGCACAAGCCCTTAGGATGCCTCTGAGAAAACAGTGGTGCCCTTTAACCACTCCCTCCTCCCAGGGACCCTTGGCACTATCTTCTCTGTAAGTTCCAGGCTTACTAGAGAGTGAATTCTTTCTAAAGGAAACATCTCATTCATTCTTGTAGCAAACAGCAATTGCACAAACATGAGAATGGGTGAAGTGGTGGCACACTGTCCTCAAAAGCCAGAGGGGGCAGGAGTGGGGAAATGTCTGTAAAGTGCTCACTAGTCAAGCAAAAGGACCCCAGTTTGATCCCCAGAAACCACCTTAAAAATGTGGGCATGGTGGGGCACATTTGTCATCCCAGTGCTGGGGTGGAGGAGACAGATGGACTCCTGGGGTTTGTTTGGTACCACTGTCCATGAGCTGTGTCTTTTAGGACTTCACTCAACCTCCTGGTTACATTTTTCCATCCCTAAAGGATATTACTGCTTCCCTTGTTTGTCATTGGATGTGAGGAATGGTTCTTACCTCCATGCTTGTGAACACGTGACATCTTAAGTTCCTTTGCCTCTGCTGTTCCATCTTCTCCAAACAATGCCATCTGGAACTCAGTTGCATTTGGGGGCTTTGCCTCTCTTCTCTTCTAGTTCCCATAGAGCCTGATGCATGACAGGTGTGCCTTGAATTGTGTAAAGCTTCATTGCTTTGATAGGTTTGATCTGTGTTTAATGGGCCATAAAGGGCTGACATTCGAAGAGCCATTCCAGACATGAAACCAAATGATTTTTGGCTCTATTATACACACAATAGAAGCAAAATAAGGTCACCTGTACCAGCTGCCTGAGTTTTTCGAAGTTCCTCATAGAAAATCTCACGTGTTCTTATGAGCTCAGCCCTGGCCACCATGAGAAGGCTGCCGCTTTCTATCTGCTCCACACTGCCCTCTATAGGTGAAAATAGCATCAATGCCAATGGTTATGAGTAGGCAATGAACAAGTCCCTGTTGGAACAGATATGGCTTAACCCACCAATGACCATTGCTGCACTCACGTCCTTAGAAATTTCCTAGAAATGGTTCTTAGTTTTGACCTCTCTTTTCATTTAATTTGTTACTTCTTAACACTCATCTTTGAGTTCCTAGGAACAAGATAGACTAATATGAATTTCAAGGCCAGTGCTGGGTTCTACATCTACTTTCCTTTATAGTTCTGGGCCAAGGATGTTGGTGGTTCAGAGTCAAGGCTCTAGTGAAGAGGAGAATAAGGATGAATTTACTAATTTATCTTTGAATAGGCTTAAAAATGACTCCACCACATATCATCTCTGTGTCCCTGGCTGAGTCCCCATCTTTTAAAGTCTGAGTTTTATCATCTGTAGAATGGGGAGTATAGATTTATCTCCCTCCTAGGGGTAGTTAGGGTAAAATTAAATAATGTGCATAAGGGTAGGTACAAAATAATAGCTTATTTGCTAAGGTATAGGATGTTTCTGGTGGCTCAACCTGCCAATACTGACTTTTGGTAAATCTACCATGTCTACCAGGTACATAGGGGTGAGGGAATATTTAGGTGCTGCTAAGAGAATGGGGAAAGAGGCCTTCTAAGATCTCAGAGGAATAAAACTGTGGCTGTCAGGAGCAGGAGAATATTCATGGACACAATGAGAGAGCAGGAATGGGGATTATGAAGTGGGGTTGTAGCAAACCTGTCAACTGTGAATTCTACTCGAAACACATTTGCATGCATCCTGCATGGAGGGAAGGGAAGATGTTGGTGGGAACAAGAGAATTCCAGGCTGGAAAGACTGGCGAACTGGAGAACCACAGCATTGCCAGGACAGCCAGAGCTAGGTACCAATGGTACTATAAATAGTGCTGGTGAGTTATAAGGCTGAAGGAATGTTAATTAATTACCCTGCCCCAAGTTTCCCCAAAAGTAATAATTTTCATTGTCAACTTTCACATAGTAAACATAATACATATTTTTCATGAAAACAACCCCAAAAGAGAATGCAGAATAAAACTACATAAACAAAATATGGAAATCTCAGTCTTCTGGTACTCATTTCCTCCCAGGAGATGATCACTGGTACTGTCTGGGATGGAGTCTTTATCTGAACATCTACATGCATAGATATTTTTCTATCATAGATAAATGGAATCAGGATGTACATATTCTTTTGCAATTTGCTTTTTCTTATTCTAACCCCATGTTTCTCAGCAATCTTTCCATAGCACTCCATAGAGGTACGTCTCGCTTTTGTAATGGCTTCCTACTCTCGCATAGTATGGATGGAGTGTAATCTATTTAACTTTCCCATCATTAATGGACATTTATATCCATCTGAATTTTCCCTCCTCCTGTGATTCATGAGCTCCAGTGGCTCTGCTAATGTCAGGCTTTACAACGCTGCAGTATAAATGACCGCATTTCTCTCTCTCTGAATTTGTAAACGTCTTATCAAAAACCGCATGGGGGTGGACGTGTGAATTTTACAGATATCATGTGCACAGCCTCCTCAGTGCTGGTCCTCTGAGGGCAGATGCTTTTTGTCCTGTGATTTCTGGGTCTAGAAAGAAGAGAAGTTCTCTTGTCCATTCCCAACACATTCTCTCTTCTTTCAGGCATGTAACATGTCTGTTACACTCCCAATAGTAGTGCATCCTGTTATTTGACTCAACAATCATATCCAGTTGCAAATGGAGCCTTTGTTAATTTTACATGGAGTCTGGATAAATTCTTAAATTGTATTGCACGATGCCTCTGCAATCACTTTGTGTTGGGGGAGTGTGTGTGTGTGTGTGTGTGTGTGTGTGTGTGTGTGTGTGTTTTGGGGGGAGACACCATTGGATGTCTTCCTGAACCACTATCTACCTTATTTTTTGACACACCATCTCTAACTGAATCTAGAGATCACTGACTGAACTAGACTGATTGGCCAGAAGGCCCAGAGGTCTGCCTATCTTCATCTCTACAGATCTAGCATTATAGGCATATGCTGCCTCACCCAGGCTTACACAAGGATTTGGGGGGATGAAACTAGCTCCTCATGCTCACTCTTAGTGAGCACCAACTATTTTTGATTTCTTGCTTTCTCTATTTTTAACCATTGTTGTCAATTCTTGTTTCTGTTCTCTCTCCTCAACCCCCAAATCCTGAATTCCACCCTCTGACGACAATCCATGTACCCTTGATGTATCCATGTTCATGATAATAAACAGGACAGCTAAGATGTAGGAAGAGTAGCACCTTGTTTGGGAAGTTGAGCTGAGAATTCAGAACTGAAGATTTTCAAAGGGCCCCCTTCCAAGACTCACACCTGACAGAGTCCCCAGAGCTACCATGTTGATCATGTTCCACACAGCCCTCAGCACCACCTAGTTGATCCTAAGAGCTGCACCCACCATCCTGACATTCCTAAGGTCAGCATGTGCTCTTGGATAAATATTTACATTAAATACAGAATTTTAGGGGTGACTCCCACTGCTGGTTGAGGAGCTACTGGCAGTTAATGGCTCTTGGGGGAAGGGGAATCATTCTTTTGAGGGGAGTTTGGTATTGGTATGTTGTCTGTGCTTCATTGGATGACTCTAGATCCATGCACATGAAGTCACACTAATTGGAGTTAGTGGGTTATTAAAAAATAAAAGGATATAAAATTGGGAGAGGGGAAATATGCTAGACCTAGAAGAGGCTGAGGGGTGAGGGGTTGTATGTAATCATGTTTTGTTATATACATATATTTGAAGTTCTCAAAGAATAAATTGTGTGTGTGTGTGTGTGTGTGTGTGTGTGTGATTTAAAAATTCTGAATGGTCCATTTTCATGCCTGGAGTAAATTTCTTTAAGCAAGAATAATTCAGCATACCCTATCACTAGGAATGGAGTTGAGATGGACAGCTATTCTCTCCTTTTGGAAGGAACTGAGAAACCATGCCCTATCACATCTGAAATTCCTGCCACACAGACTGTTCCTTGGGAACTTTAGACACTTCAGGCTCCAGAGCTGGTCTCTGGGTCTAGTGAACCAGAACATCACATCCTCCTGACTGAAGGGATGGGCTCAGGCCAGATCGTCCATTGTTGGTAGTGTGGATCTGAAAATGTGCCTCTATTTCCAAGGCTCACATGTTGAAAGCTTGGTCCTCAGTGCAATGCTGGGAGGATTTGAGAATATGATTGGATCATGAGGGCTGTACCTCTTCAATCCATCAGCCTGCAGCAGAATGAGCTAGGGAGTGGTGATTCTGTGGAAATGGGGATAGGATTGGAATGGGAGCCTTAGGTGGAGTTCTGTTGAAGATGTATCAGTTGAGACTGTGTGCCTAGCTTGATCCAATCTTCGTGCCCCTCTGTGGCCACCATGGTGTGAAGAATCCTGCTTTACCACCCCCTGCCCCATGCCACCACAATGTTCTGCCTTACCACAGGCTCACAGCCACAGAGCCAGCAGACTGTGAACTGACACCTCTGAAGCCATGAACCAAAGTGACAAATATGTCACCCCATTTGGGCCACTGGGAGACCTCCCTGGAGGATGAAGATTAACAATGAGGTGTTCCAATTGTGGCTCAGAGCTTGTGGGAGTGGCCAGCCAATGACTGTTCTAACTTGGTGGAAAAAGAATGAGGTGTTCTTGGCTGGGGTACACCAAGTACGATGTGTGTCTACAGCTGGAGGGGATAAAGCCAGACTAGGAAGGTGACATCCATGCCTGTGGAGAGGGGATCCCAGTGCCATTGCAGAATATTGGAAGCCAGCCCTTCATATCTGAGACTCCTATCACACACTCTATACATCTTATTTACCCTCTCCTCAAGGTATTATTATACCACACCCTTTTAGTTCTTAAACATTGCTATGTGGCTTTCCCTGAGAAGGTGGGAACAAATGTCTTATTCCCATACTACATGGTACCAACAACAGACCAATGTAAGCATTCCACCGAAGCCCAGCTTGGGGAACCAGTGAGTCTCTTAATCTTACTAACAGGAACATGGGTGATGACTTCCTGTGGCTGCACAGATGGGGTCACTCCCTTCAGTGAGCCTTTCACAGTCTATTCACTCCAGCCCCTCCCAAAGTCACATGCATCTCAGACAGAATGGTAGATAACTGTCAGAGAGGAGCAGGGGTAGTGGCTGGAATCTCAGGGTGGGGGTTGGATGACCCTCTGCACCTTGTTCTTCTACAAGGGAGCCTCAGCAGGCTCCATCCTGAGTAGATTCTACACATGCACAGCTGCTTTGATGAACACAGTAATGGCTGCTCTGCTCAGAGCACAGCATCCCATAACAGCTCCAAGGATCTCTGGAGCAGTCACATTCACAGAGGCATCACCCAGAGTCTGCGGGGATCTTGAAGGTTGTTCTCCAAAAGAATGCAAAGGGCTAAAAACCCCTTGCTCGGACTCAGCAGGGCCAGGCCTGCGACTGCCTCACTAACAAAGTTCATGGATCATTCTAGAAGCAGCCAGATAGATGCATGCTGGGAAGCATGGTCAGCCTTCTGAAGAAGTCATCCCCTTTTCCAGCACCCTGTGCTGTTTGAGAGAGTGGGTGACCGAGAAGGAAGGAAAACAACCTGAAATGGAAATAGATACTATGCACCACAATCTCATTAATGTCTAAAATTAGATTAACATAATTAAAAATTTAAAAGCTAGATTAAAGCGTGTCCGCCCGGGATGGAGCTGCTGAGTAATTCTGGGCTCTCTCTACCTTTTCCTTAACGGTTTGTGCTAATGGGCATTTCAAAGACTTCTGGGTTACATGTCGTCCTTTGTGATTTTTTTTAAGTATCATGAAACGCATCCAGTTGGCCCATTTTGAGAGACAGCTCTGACAGGAAGGCCACTATGACTCTCTAGAATGTCCACATGTGCTGAATCATTGGCTCTCTACTCTACTGAGATATAGGTCCTTTGTAATGAGATGTTAAGGAGGCTTATTGAGTCCACAGGAGGTAGACACACAAACTTGTGTCATTCCCATGACTTGTTTTTTGTTATTGAGATTCCCATAGTATAAGTAAAGAAAATGAGGTTCGGAGACAGATAAGAATTGGCCCAAAGTCACACAACTAATTAATGGAGGAGTTGAGGTGCTAATTTTGTTCTCTTTGACCTGAAAACATCTATAAATCTTAAATCTATAAACTATCCTTGGGTTTCATTTAAGTCGTTGTGTGCATCATCAAAGGAAACCATCATAAGAGTGGAAGCAGCCTGCAGAACAGGAGAAAATTTGCCAGCTATGAGGAAGCTGGCATCAATAGCTAGAATCTATAAAGAATTGTAGAAAGATGAAGAGCCCAAACCTTCCAGTCTGTATTGGCTAATAAAGTGAATAGACAGTTACTGAAAACAGAAAAGCAAATGGCCTGTAAATACTTGAAAAAAAAATGTTCAACATCCTTAGCTATCAGAGAGATGCAGATTAGAATTGAGATTCCAGCTCACCGCAGACAGCATGGCTATTGTCATGAAAACAGATAACAGAAACACTAGCAAGGATGTGGAGAAAGGAGAAGACTTGCTGTTGGTTGAGTGTTGGCCAGTATGGATGTATCAGTGTGGAGGCTCCTCAAACACTGAAAATACAACTCTATGTGACTATATATGTGCCCAACTATACAACGCGTGGGCATATACCTACAGGACTCAACATCAGCATACCAAGAGATACTGCACACCCATGTTTATTGCTGCACTGTTCATAATAGCCAAAGTGGGGGGCCAGCCTAGATTTTTATCAACAGATGGATGGGTAAAGAAAGCATAGTGAATGTCTTAGTTAAGGTTTCTATTGCTGTGAAGAGACACCATGACCATGGCAACTCTTATAAGGAGAAACATTTAATTGAGGTGGCTTAAATTTTCAGAGGTTTAGTCCATTATCACCTTGGAGTGACATGGTGGCATGCAGGCAGACATGGTGCTGGAGAAGGAACTGAGAGTCCTTACATCTTGACTCAGGCAACATGAAGTGGTCTGAGATACTGGGTGAGGCTTAAGCATATATGAGACCTCAAAGCCCACCTCCACAGTGACATACTTTGTCTATCAAGGCCACATCCACCCTAACAAAGCCACATCTCCCAATAGTGCCACTCCCTTTGGGGACCATCGTCTTTCTTTCACCACATTCTATTCCCTGGCCCCCAAAGGCTTTTAGCTCTATCATAATGCAAAATTGCATTCATTCCGACTTCAAAAGTCCCCATAGTCTATTAATGGTCTTAAATTTATTTAAAAGTCTAAAGTTCAAAGTCTCTTCTGAGATTCAAACAATCTCTGGAAAGTAATCCCCTGTAAAATCAAAATCAAAAAGCAGACCACATACTTCCAACATACAATGGCACAGGATATACATTACCATTCTAAAACATAGGGAAGGGAGCATGAGTGAGGAACTACTGGACCAAAGCCAGACCGAAAGCCAGCTGGACAAACTTCAAATTCTGCATCTCTATGTCTGATGTCAAAACTCTCTTCAGATGTCCAACTCTTTTCATCTTTGTTGACTATAATGTACTTATTTCTCTTGGTCTGGTTCCACTCACTGTTAGCAGTTTCCTCCACAGGTATCCCATGGCTCTAGCATCTCTAACATCTTGGGGTCTCTACGGGAATTCAGGCTTCACTTTAGAGTTTCATGCAATGAGCACTGTAGGCCTTCATTCAGGGACCCTTAACACATGCCTGGCCTCAGCAGCTTTCTGTAGTCATGGAGGCAAATTCCATAGCCCCTTTCTTCTATCCTTAACTCCAGAATCATGTGGCCAAAGCTGCTAAATTCTGCTGCTTTCTAGGGCTGGAACATGGCTACCTCATTCAATTACATCTTCAGCAGCTTTCTGGTTTTGATGGTTTCCTTCACCACTTAAGCTTAGCTGTCCTGAAATGGATGTGTAGACCAGGCTGGCCTCGAACTCAGAGATCATCCAGCCTCTGTCTTCCAAGTGCTAGGATCAAAGGTGTGCACCACCACACTCAGCTTTAAGCTTTTCTTTAATTGCTTTTCACAAGCTATAGCTGGGTGGGATTTTGCCCTGAGGTCACCACTCCCTTTATTCCTTTTCTTAATCTGTTTATCTCCTTGAACACAGGACTTAGCTCCATTTCACTTTCTGGTGCTTCTTTTCTCCTCAAATTGTTTCCTTTTGCTCAGTTTGTTCTTTTTCATTACAAAATTTTAAAAGCATGAACACTGGTAACCACAGAACAGATTCTATGCTAGGCTGTTTTGAGATTTCCTCTGCCAATGGAATTAATCCAAAACTCTTCACTTTAGCCTCAGGCAGACTCTTCAGACAAGGGTAAAAAGCAGCCACATTTTTCACCTAAATATCACAAGAAAGATCTCTGGGCAACGTACAAAAATTCGTCTCCTTTGAAAACCTCTTTAGCCAGCCCCTGACAGTTCAAATCATTATCAGCACCATTGTCTTCGATGCTCCTACTAGTATGGCTCATTAAGCAGTGCTTAAAGCATTCCACTGCTTTCCTAACCCTAAGTACCAAAGTCCAAATTCCTTCAAACAAAAGCATGATCAGGCCTATCACAGCAATATCCCACTCCAGGTACCAACTTCTGCCTTAGTTAGGGTTTCTATTGCTATGAAGAGACACCATGACCATGGCAACTCTTAAGAAGGAAGAGCATTTAAATTGGGATGGTTTACATTTTCAGAGGTTTAACTCATTATCATCATGGTGTAACATGGTGACATGCAGGCAGACATGGTGCTGGAGAAGGAGCTGAAAGTCCTTATATCTTGACTCACAGGCAGTATTAAGTGGTCTGAGATACTGGATGTGGCTTGAGCATATATAAGACCTCAAAGCTTGCCTCCATAGTGACACACTTCCTCCAATTAGGCCACACCTACTCCTACAAAGCCACACCTCCCAATGGTGCCATTCCCTTTGGGGTCCATTTTCTTCCAAACTATCTCAGTGCATGAATACACTGGAGTTGTATGCAACAGCCAAGAAAAATGAAACCATGGTATGGAAGGACATTGATGCAGGTGACACTGCCACTGAGCTGCAAACTGGCAGCCTGCCCAAGCCCAGCCTAAATACAGAAGCTCAGTAGCTCCACAGCATGGAACTGGAAATGATTATGCCAAGTGAAATAAGCCAAACTTGAAAAGGTAAATAGCACATGTTTCTCTTACATGTGGTCTCTAGATTTAAACTTGCATGTGTGCACGTGTGCATTTGTGTGTGTGTGCATGTAGACACTCACAGATAGAAAGAAAGAGGCAGCACCAAGAGAAAAGGTGACAGCAGATACATGATTGCAGTTTGTCCCTTTGATTTTTCTCCTTTTCTTCCATTGATGTCATTTACTCTGTATTAGAGCAGATCAGACGGAGGGATGTGTTTCCTCACCAGAGTCACAGGCCCTTATTAACCCAGCTCTAATTCTGGTCCTGGAGCCAGGAAGTCTGTCCTCAGACACCAGGAGATTAGCTTCCCCAGGGTGAACATTATCTGTGACATCCTTGGCTGCTGCAGCCCTTGTCCTGGACTCAGGGAGGCTGTCCTTGCTCAGGGTGACAAGAGAAGGCTAAGTGGAGTGGGAGCTTCCTGGGATAAGGCTATCTCATAGGTGGCCATTCTTTTTGGGGGTGACATCCACAGCCTGGCAAGATTTTCTCCTGAGTCCTCTGAGACTCACCTACAGTGACAGAACACTGTTTGAAAGAGCTGGGTGTGAGCTTCACCTGCCTGGGCTAACACTCAAAGGACACAGTATTGATGGTAGCTTAGGAAAGACATCATTGCTCTAAAGCTCAGGGTGGAATCCATACCCAGATAAAGCCTGAGGGCTCCAGTTACTATGTTTATGTCAGAAGTACTCATTGCGGGAACCTAGGAAGTCAGACCAGGTAGTGAATACTTGCTGTTCAAACAGGAGGACCTAAGTGTGGATCCCCAGCTAAAGGAGCAGAGTATGCCTCTAGCCCCAGCACTGGGGATGCAGAGACAGGAAGTTACTGAAAGATAAATCAGTGAGCTTTGAGTTGGGTGAGAGATCCTGTCTTGAAAAGGTAAGATCAAGGGCTGGAGAGCTGGCTCAGGGCTTAAGAGTGGTTTCTGCTCTTAATGAGGACCTGAGTGCGCATATCAGGTAGCCTATAACTTGTAACTCCAGCTTCAGGGGATCTGACAGCCTCTTCTGGTCTCCTCAGACACTCCCACAGTGGCATGCATGCACACACATACAAAATAACAATAAACAAACAAACAAACAAATAAATAAGGGGCTGGAGAGGTGGCTCAGTAGTTAAGAGCACTGGCTGCTCTTGCAGAGAACCTGAGTTTGAATCCTAGGACTCACATGGTGGCTGACAATCATTTATAACTCCAATTTCAGAAGCTCTACTGCCTTCTTCTGACCTCCACAGGCAATAGACACACATGTGGTGTACAAATATATACACAAACACTCACTAAATAAACCTTAAACATTTTAAAAAATAGATTGAGAAAGACACCCAACATCAACATCTGGCCTCCACAGACAGCACACACACACACACACACACACACACACACACACACACACACACACACACACACACAGATGCACACACTCAAAAAAGTAGCCACTGAAGAACTACTGTGTGCAGGCCAATCTTCTGAATGCTAAGATTGAGACAGTAAACGTTAATAATCAACAAGATGAAATGTTGAAAATATAAGTAAATCATAAAGGATGGACCAGCATCTCATTAGTGAGCTATAGAATCATATGACCAAAGTGTTGAAAGCAAGTGCTCACAACAGTGGCCACTAGTGATCACAGCACTGTTCATGGGAGTCCAGGAAATGGAGACAACTCAAATGTCTGCCAGCTAACTAGCAAACACAAAATGCAGTCTATCTGCACAATGAAATATTATGTGGCCAGAAAAAAGAGTGACGTTGGGATAAGCACTACAAGATGGATGAACCCCGAGAACAGTATGCTAAGAGAAAGAAGCAAGTACAAAAGCCAAAGGTCATGCAGTGCCATTTGCACGTAATTATCCAGAATAGGCAAATCTACGGAGACCAGAGCAGGCCAGGAGTTATCAGGGGCAGAGGGAAGAGAGAGACGAATGGTTGCTTGATGGGTGTAGATTGTCTCAGAATGTACTGATGCCTTGGAACTGGATAGTGGTGGCAGCTGTATAACATCAGGAGTGAAGTGAGGAGCACCAAATGACACACTTGAAATGATTTTATGTCATATGAATTTCACCTCCACTGTAATCAAAACAAAACAAAACAAAATAAAATAAAAAAAAAAGGCTTGTGGGATAACTGCATAATAAGAACAATTAGGATAAGAGAGCTCTGGTCAAGAGCAATGAGATAGTCAGGTGACAGGGTCAGAGAGAGTCTCCACAGAGGGGTGACACCAGGAGATGTCATGGGCTTCATGGGGAAATGGCTGAAAGAACATTCCAGAGTAAGAATGAGCAAGAATGAAGGCCCTGAGGCAGGAAGGAGCTGGAGGCCAGTGCAGCCCTGAGAGTTACCCTGGGTGTGGCAAGAAGTTGGCAGGAGCCGGATCCCAGGAAGTCACTTGGTTGTCTTGTGCCTTGTGCTAACTCTAGAGGAAGGAAACAGAGAGGTGTAATCAGGTAGCATACATTAACATTTGATTTCGGAAATGGAGAGCCAAGCCAAGCATGGTGGCTCCTGCTATAATTCCAACACTTCTGAGACTGAGACAGGAGAATGGTCATAAGTTAAAGGCCGGCCTGAGCTAAAAAATGAGACCCTGTCTCTTTAAATCTCCCTTGAGAGAAAAACACAGATGTGAGACTCACCTAACATAAAATCACCTATTTTGAGGTGCACACTTGGCACTGTTTAACTACATGCACCCCCATGTCTCCCCAATTCCTGGACATTGTCACCACCAAAAAAGGAAACCCTGAACCCATCAAGAAGTTCTCCCTGGTCCCCTGTTCCAGCTGACCCTTCCTTCCTCCCTTCCTCCCTCCTTCCCTCCCTCCCTCCTTCCTTCTCTCCTCCCCTCCCTCCCCTCCTCTCTCTTTCTGGATTTTCTGGTTCTGGATTTTTCATATGAATAGAACCATCCTGCACATGCCCTTTTACTGTCTTTGTTTGGTTTATCCACACTGCAACACCTGTCAGTCAGTCCACTCCTTTTTAAGGCTGAGTACTATTCTATTGTATAGATATGTGACATTCTCTTTATTCACTCAGCGGTTGATAAACTTTAGGTTCCCCTTCAGCCTTTGTAACACTTTGGGGTGAGTTGTGAGGAGGGTTTTTATTTGAACCTGTTTCCAATTTTTTTTTGCTATTTACTTGGAATGGAAGTTACATGTTCCTGAGGTAAGTCTATGTTTACACAACTCATTGTCCATAGTGCCTGCTCTGGTTTACAGAGCTGGGTACTCACCTGCATTTCTAAGAGAAACTCTGTTGGATTGAGAGCAGGCTGGCACTGGGGTGATGGCTCAGCAGTGAAGGGTGCTCACTGCCTTTCCAGAGGGCCCAAGTTCCATTCCCAGCACCCACACCAATGGCTCACAACCACTTGTAACCCCAGCTCCAGGGCATCTGATGCCTTCTGGCCTCCTCAGAAATCTGTGTGCACTGCATGTGTACACATACTTACATACATTAAGAAAAGAGAGAGAAAACTGAGATAAGACATGGAAAGAGTGGGAAGCCAGCCCAGAGATTGCTGCCATGGTCCAAGAGGAGGCAGTGGTGGCTGGCACTCCAACACATCCAGTAGGCAATCATCCCTCATCAAACCAATCTTCTAAGCTACTCAGATCTGTTTTCTTTGGAAATTTAAAACAACACACATTGGGAAAATGGAGACAAATTCTGCAGTTCTGTCACTCAGTGCTAAGTCCCTCACTAATCTGTTGTGTGTCCTTTCTGTCACTGGAAATGACAGATTCGTGGTTTTTATGTGAGTGGAATCATAGTCCATGCCTGCCGTCCTGGTTGCTTTTTCATTTGACAGTCCCCGGAGAGTGGCTTAGGTGTTCATTTCCTGGGACACAGCTGGAACAAGGCATCACAAGCCAGGCAGATGTAATGATAAACAGTTTCAGAAGACAGAAGCCAAAATCAAGTCTTTGGTAGGCAAGAGTGCCTGGAGCCTGTGTGCCATAGCAGCTAATACTGTCTGCTGAGCTGCAAGCATGCCATGGGGTTGAGAGCTACACTGTTGGACCTTTTAATCCAGAGAGCGTGTCTCCCTGCTGTACCCTATAGGTTGTCACCAGAACCTAATTCAGACATGATTGCCCACCCCAGACTAGAACCCTTACACAATTCTACACTATCAGAATGAGAAGACTCTTACGGGTTATTCCCTTTAGTTATTCATGGTCCTGTTCCTTGACTTGTGGCTGCATAGTTACAGCCTCTGTCATTGTCACATGAAATTCACTCCATGTCTTAGGGTTGCTCCTTCTACAAAGGACTCCTTGGTGACATCATCTCACAAGAGCCTTACATCCTTCAACTACCTTGTGTACAAACAAAACATCAACCTGGGGTGCTCAGGATTATCACACACACACACACACACACACACACACACATACACACATACACACACACACACACATATACACACATACACACACACACACGCACACACACACGCACACGCACACTCGCATGCACACATGCACACACAGTTTGTGAAAGACATACAACTTTACCCATTATAGCTTTCTTTTGTCTGTTTTATGATATTATTTTTTAACTGATGATACAGAATATTTCATGCTATGGGTGGATAAGTGTCCTGGGATCCAACTGTCACACTGAATGTGCCACCTACAGGGGACCTCACAGTAAATATGCTGTCTGAACACCTATGCCAGGTGTTAGAAGACCTGGACACTGGGTGCGACCTGAGGTCCCCAGAGTGTTCACTCCTAGCCAGCACTAGCCAGCAGCTATTGATGAAGAAGGCAGGGGACCCAAGTTCAGTCCTTTAAAACATGAGGCCAGGAGTCACAGGGGCATCTTTTTGCCCGTGTTGTTCCTGTTCACTTGGGTCCAAGCACTCTCTGGAATACAACCCATCAGTTACTCAGCTGAAGGCGACAAAGCTGCTCTTCCCACTGCTTCATGAGCTCAGGCAAGAGTCGGCCAAGTTCAGTTTCCCTAAGCTGTTTTGTATCTCAAAGATGCCTGTGCCTGGTTCAAAGGTTGAGATTTCAGAACCTTCCTTTCTGAGCTGTGTTAGAAGTTTATTTTAGACTCACACAAGAGGCAGAGGGGTTTTTCTATACACACCCTCACTAGGTCATCCACATCCCTCAAAGGAGAGCAGGGTCATGCTACATGAGGCCCCTGGGGCTCCTGGCTTATCTAGACTAGTCAGCTCATCGCCTGTTCACCAAAGCAGGGAGGCTGGCTCTGAAGTATACTCCACTTTACTTAATCACCTTCTGAAGCCAAAAGGGCATGATTGTCTCCTCCATTTTAGAGAGTCAATTAGCCCTTAGGAAACATGTTCCTGCCCCAGACTTGTATAACTAGAAATGACCTGGGCTGTGACTCAGGCTGCCAGAACCCTGTTCACATTTGAAACAAAAAGTAGCCGGTGTTGTGTTAAGATCCTCCCTGGTTCTCGGGTCTATTTCACGGCCTCATTTGGCTCAACAATGGCAGCCTGTCTTCACACAAAAAGTGAGCAGGAAAAGTGGGGTGTGGATTTGCACACCTGTAACCCTAGGCCTTGGGAAGCTGAGACAAGAGCATCCAGAGTTGCAGGCAAGTCTAGGATACACAGTGAGACGCTGTCTCAAAAAACAACACAAGGGGCTGGTGAGATGGCTTAGCAGTTACAATGCTCTCCCTGCAAGTGTGAAGACCCAGTCCAGGTGGGTGTGGTGACTTGCCTGTAATTCCAGAAGGTGGAGTCAGATGATTCCTTAGAATGAGCTGCCTAGCAAGACTATCCATATCAGTAAGCTCTGGACTCAACTGAGAGACCTGCCTCACTGGGTAAAATGGAAGCGTGATTGTGAATGAGTCCTGACATCTATTTTAGTGCTCCACCTTCACACACACTCACTTGTATGCTCACCCAAACACAAGTGGGCTCACAAGCACACACACACACACACACACACACACACACAACGGTGGGCACAAAAGGCTGGGGTGTGCACACCCTTAGAATGTTGTCCTTGTGCCAGTGCTTATGATCCGGTACTTAAGTGAAGAGGAGGGATAGTAAGAACTTCCTGGCCAAAGAAGAGACACAAAAGCTCTGGTGGGAGGGCACAGGAGTCTCTACAGACCCCTGACAATGCTTCGTTTTTGGAGGAACACAGAAGTGTACAGCATTGTGAGCAAGTAAACTTTCTGGGGGTTAGTCACACCATTCCTCAGGAGAATGAGTAAGGTCTCTGGGACCTAGACAGAAGCCCAAACTAACACTCAGTTACTAGCCTGTGTGTGTATGTGTGTGTGTGTGTGTGTGTGTGTGTGTGTGTGTGTGTGTGTGTGTGTGTGTTGTGTTGGCATATAGTTTAGGGCACAAATTGTGTTATAGTTTCTCAGAATCTGTCCACCTCACGTTTAGAGACAGGTTCTCTCACTGGCTAGAGGTTTACAATTTGGCTAAGCTTGCTGGCCATTGAGCCCAAGCGTCTGCCTGTCTCCTTTTCCCTCGAGCTAGAATTGCTGGTTTTTTTATACAGGGTCTGGGGACCAAACAAGACAAGTTGTTTTAGTTAGGGTTTCTGTTGCTGTGAAGAGACACCATGATCATGGCAATTCTTATAAAGGAAAAACATTTTGTTGGGGTGGCTTACAGTTTCAGAGGTTTAGTCCATTATCATCACGGTGGGACATGGTGGCATGCAGGAAGACATGGTGCTAGAGAAGGAGCAGAGAGTTCTACATCTTGATCTGTAGGCAACAGGAAGTGAGCTAAGACACTGAGCACTGCTTGAGCATATATGAGACTTCAAAGTCCATCCCCACAATGACACTTCCTCCAACAAGGCCACACCTATTGCAACAAAACACACCTTCTGGTAGTGGCACTCACTATGAGCTTATGGGGGCGAATTACATTCAAATCACCATACAAGTGAATCACCTCTCCAGCTCTCAACTGTTGACATCTGTATGGCAGCCTTTTTAGAAAGTGTAATAGTTTTTATTGAGCTTCTGGCTATCAGTACACTGGGGAAAAAGGACTTTAGAGAAACCTCTACATGTGCTCAGGAAGTAGATGCTTAGAAACCACAGCATGAAGAATAGGATACTGAGAAGAGGAAGCTATGCAGACACTGATGCCCATCATGCAAACATGCCACCCAGTGCCAGAGCATACCTAGGCCTCCCTCCTCTTGGTAAGTTCTTCCAAATCTTTCTGCAGCCAGGTAAGCTTCCTGGTCCCCCTGCCATAAGCCTGGTCCCTTGCTTTGTACAGTCTCACACAAATGAAGACAGTGTCTGCTCCTGCTTTCCCTTCTTGAAGCATGGTTGGTTGTCTGCCTCCCTGAAGCTCACAAGCTCATAGCTGCGGCTGTAAACTGGGAACTTGATCTCTAAACTCCTCTCTCCTCTCCAGTAACTGCACTGACATCTGTCCTCCTGGTCTTTGCTGGCATTTCTGCCACCTCTGTCTTTGCACATCTGTACCATTCTGATTATTCTGGGGCTGCCTTTCCAAGAATCCTCTCCTGACTGCGTGCCTTGGTGTGATGATTAATATTGTCAACTTGACAGGACCTGGAATCACCCAGAAGCAAGCCTCCAAGCACACCCATGAGGGATTATCTAGACTAGACTAGCCTCCAGGCACACCCATGAGGGATTATCTAGACTAGACTAGCCTCCAGGTACATCTATGAAGGATTATTTAAGGTAGGTTAGCTTTCATGTACACCTATGAGGGATTATCTAGTCTAGATTAGCCTCAATGTGCACATATAAAGGATTATCTAGGGTAGGTTAGCCTCTAGGTATACCTGTGAGGGATTATCTTTCTTTAAAAAATAAATTTATTTATTTGTTTGTTTGTTTGTTTTACATCCTGGTTGCATTTTCTCCTTCTTCCTCTCCTTTCAGTCCCTCTTCCCACCTCCTTCCCACCAACCCCCATCTACTCCTCCTCCTTTCTATTCAGAAAAGGGCCGTTCTCCCATGGATATCAACAAAACATGGTGTACCAAGTTGCAGTAAGACTAATTGCCTCCCCTTGTATTAAGACTGGTCAAGAGAACCCTTATGAGGAACAGAGTCCAAAAAGCTTGTAAAAGAGTCAGAGACAGCCCCTGCTCCCAGAGTTAGGTGTCCCACAAGAAGATCAAACTACACCACTGTCACATATATGCAGAGTGCCTAGGTCAGTCCCATGAAGTCTCCCTGGTTGTTGGTTCAGTCTCTGTGAGCCCCTATGAGACCAGGTTAGTTGATTCTGTGGGTTTTCTTATGATGTCCTTGACCCTTCTGGCTCCTACAATCTTTTCTCCACCTCTTCTGTAGAATTCCCTAAACTTCACCTAATGTTTGGCTGTGGGTCTCTGCATCTGTTTCCATCAGTTGGTGGATAAAGCCTTTCTGATGATAATTGGACTGGGCACAAATCTATTCACAGGAGATGGCCAGTTCAGGCTATGTATCCATTGTTGCTATGAGTCTTAGCTGGGGTCATCCTTGAAGATTCCTGGGAGATTCTCTTGAGCCAGGTTTTTTAACCTCCCCCTGAAAGGCCTCCCCCCTTTCCAGTAGTCTCTTTCAGTATTCCTCCCCAAAACTGATTGCTCATGTTCCCATCCCCATCCACCATCAGTCCACTCAAGAAATCTCTTCTATTTCCCCTTTGCAGGGAGATTTGGGTATCCCCTCATGAACCCTCCTTATTACCTAGTCTTTATGGGTCTGTGGATTGTAGCATAGTTATCCTTTATTTTACAGCTAATATTCACTTATGAGTGAGTACATATCATATTTGTCTTTCTCAGTCTGGGCTACCTCACTCAGGATGATTTTTTCTAGTTTCATCCATTTGCCTTAAAATTTCCTGGTGTCCTTGTTTTTAACAATTGAGTGGTACTCCATTGTGTAAGTGTGCCACATTTTCTTTATCCATTCCTCTGTTGAGGGACATCTAGGTTGTTTCCAAGTTCTGGCTATTACAAATAAAGCTTCTATGAACACAGTTGAGCAAGTGTCCTTGTGGTATGATTGAGCACCCTTTGGGTATATGCCAGGAGTGGTTTGGCTGGTTCTTGTGGTAGATTGATTCCCAGTTTCCTGAGAAACTGCCACACTGACTTTCAAAGTGGCTGTACAGATTTGCACTTCCACCAACAATGGAGGAGTGTTCCCCTTGCTCTACATCCTCTCCAGCATGAGCTATCACTTGTGTTTCTGATCTTGGCCATTCGGACAGGTATAAGATAGAAACTCAGAGTTGTTTTGATTTGCATTTCCCTGGTGGCTAAGGATGTTGAACATCTCCTCAAGTGTTTCTCTGCCATTTGAGATTCTTCCGTTGAGAATCCTTTGTTTAGAGCTGTACCCTGTTTTTTAAATTGGATTATTTGGTTTGTTGATATCCAGTTTCTTGCATTATTTATATGCTTTGGGAATTGGCTGTGAGGGATTTATCTTAATCTGATTAGTTGGAATGGTAAGAGTACCATAAATGTGGGTGGCATCTAACCTTAGGCTACTGTCTTTTAGACAGTATAAAGAGGAGAAACTGAGTTGATTCCTGACTGTGGGCGCGTGACCAGTTGCCTCATGCATGACGTCTCTGCCACGATGGACTATGCCCTTGTACTGTGAACCAAAATGAATCCCCTTTCCCCTAGGTTGCTTTTGTCAGGCCTTCTGTCTCAGCACCAAGAAAACGAGCTGCTGTTTGCTTTTCTTTATTTCCGAGTGACCATGAGAACACGTTATGCTTTAGATGCCCATGTCTAGCTCACCTGTTAGGATGGGAGTGCTACTGAGAAGCATCGCATACCTTAGGTCCTGAATGGAGCAATTGTTGAGAGGGAAGGAATGGTTCAGTGGGTGGAGATCACCTCCAAGCTGAAGTTTATCAATCTCCCAGCTTGCTCTCAAAAAAATGGGTCCAGCATCACCATGCTTCTCACTCCACTTAGTGGTGAATGATGCTGCCTGCTGGTGAGGGGGATGCCAAGAGAGGCTTGTAATTAGTGTTCTGATTATTCAAATTGAAGCCATGATGGCTAACGGATGGTGTTCCCACAAAAACCTGCAGGAGAGCCAGACCATTTGGCAGCCATGGTGTTCCTGAGGAAGCAGATCAATTTCCATTTGATTTGTTTAAAAATAACAAATAAACAATGTGGATCTGCTTACAAGTTCGGTTCCTCCTCTGCTAAAATTTTGGGGGGAAAGGAGGCAATTTGAAATCGTCAGTTAGAACAAGACAGGCAGATCACATTCACTGCTCAATAGGATTCCCCTATAATCATAGCTAATAACTGTGTTTTTCTAGGACTAAGCAATTCTGTTATTCTAAAGCCGGCCACAAGAGCCAGCTAGGAGATACTTGGGGGTCAGCCCCAGAGGAGGGCCTAGGAAATGCCACAGTGAAGTCTGTTTTTTCCACTTTCTTCTAATTTTATCCCTGCTGATGAAGGACTTGATCACCCCTGGAGGGAGGGCCTGGGGGGTTGATGGAGATTAAGAAGCTCAGAATCATCTCCCCTCTTTAGCCCCCTGCATACTTTCTGTTTAACACAGAGGAACCAAGCAGAGTTTCTTTTAAGGTCAGAATACAGAGTGCCTCTGCACCTCAATTGATTCTTATTCTGGGCTCTGCTGACCTCTGCTAGTCTCAGACTCTGAAACATATTCCTTCCCCTGCCAAACCCTCCAGGCATACCCCACTGCCATCACACCATGCTGAACCCACCCACGTAGCTTGCATGGCTTCCTCCCATCAACCCACAGTCCACTGTCCTCTACACTCCTGTCCCGTGTCTTACGTACATGCAAGGTCAAAGGTATGGACTCTGACCCAAGAACACCCCATCCTTATTGTGACTCCTCTGTGTCTCTGTTATGTGACTTCAGGCAAGCTGTTTAACCTCTCTAGGCTACCTTTGTCACATCCAGGACTCGAGGACTGTGAGAGTATTTGCCCTGTGACAGCGTTGTAATTATATGTCCATTATTGTCTGCACAGTGCAGGACTGGGTGGCATCAGTGAGTGCCTAGCACTGGTTTTTTGAATCACTCTTCTCCAGGGTTAGTTTTCTCTGAACATGCCATTTCCTTTTTGGGGATCATTCCTTGTGCTCCCTGTTCCTTATCCCTTATCTTTTTATGTTTATCTTAGATATCACAATTTCCTAGAATACTTCCAGATATTATGTCTTGAGATAGGCTCCTCCTTTCCTTGGGTCCTCTGTGTTTTATTTGCTTGTCTGTCTTACAAGGAACTTCAGAATTTCTCAGCTTCAGCACCATTGACACCCGGGGCCAGATCGTTCCCACTTGTGGAGGACTGATAGGTGCATTGTGGGGTGCTGTGTCACACACTCAACTGACACTCACTGGAGACCTGTAGTATCCTTGCCACACCCTCAATTGAGATGGCTAAAACATGTCCATAGACATGCCCCACAGGTATGAGATCTCCTCCAACTGAAAACCCTGACTAGACTAGAAGAGCTCAGAGGTCAGGAAACACATTTGCCTCACTCTGGGAACTCCTGGCCTCTAAAACAGGAAGGTGTGTTGGCCTGCATCATGGAACAACATTTCAGGAAAGAACTGCATAGGTAGGGGAGGCCCTGAAGACCTTCACAGGGTTGAAACATTCCCATTCACAGGGTCAGAGCTGTGGCAGTGTCATAGTGCAGTACATGGTTCACATCTTTGAGGTCACGCTGGTGTCAACACAACAGCTATGCAGTGCAAGAGGGCATGGGAGTATACAGGAGGTGACAACCAGTATTTAACAGGCTGACCCACCAGATGAATAACTCTGTTGGGGAGCCCCACCAGGCAAAGTCCATGGGGTCACTGACTGTGGAAACTGGTTGTTATCTGTCTGTAACTTTCTCACGTGACACCACTTACCTCCCTAAAAAGAACAGCTGTGGGGTTCTTTCCACAGCCCGCTGGTAGTGTGTTTTGCATCTTTGGACACACATATAACTGTGGATGGTCAGGAAGATGATTTCCATTTAAGCTGTATAATTCTGATGAATAGAAAATATACTAGAATGTTTTTCTTAATTGACGCAGCAAAGTAACAGTATTCTCGGTCTCAAAGACAGCTAATTTTATATTTCAGAACAAGTTCAAAATAGACTAAGCTGCCTCTGCAGAAAATACACAAAGACTAGTTTCCAGGTGTTTGTTGATGAATCAAGGTCAGAACTGAAGCAACTTTGGTAGACATAACTCTCTGCAGTAATTCTCTTTCTGAACATATCCCAACCACTCAAGGTTCAGTCAACTACTGTTATTGTTAAGTCCTGAATTTCAATGTCATTCTCTGTCTGGGAACGTTAACCACTCAGGCTACATGCTTGGCCAAGTGTTACTCACTGGCCAGTCAGTGTGACCTTCCTAGCCTGAAAAAAAAAAACTTAACATGTATTATGAGAATGGGTCAGACCCTGATTGTTCTTTGCTTTATATCTAGTATCCACTTATGAGTGAGTACATACCATGCTTGTCCTTCTGGGTTTGGGTTACCTCACTCAGGATGATATTTTCTAGTTCCATCCATTTGCCTGCAAATTTCATGCTGTCATTGTTTTTCTCTTCTGAGTAATACTCCATTGTGTATATGTACCACATTTTCTTAATCCATTCTTCAGTTGATGGGCATCTAGGTTGTTTCCAGGTTCTGGCTATTACAAATAGTGCTGCTGTGAACATAGTTGAGCATATATCTTTGTGGTATGATTGAGCATTCCTTGGGTACATGCCCAAGAGTGGTATGGCTGGGTCTTGAGGTAGATCGATTCCCAATTTTCTGAGAAACCACCATACTGATTTCCACAGTGTTTGTACAAGTTTGCATTCCCACCAACAGTGGAGGAGTGTTCCCTTTGCTCTGCATCCCCTCCAGCATTGACTGTCATTAGTGTTCTTGATCATAGCCATTCTAACAGATGTAAGGTGATATCTCAGAGTTGTTTTGATTTGTCAATATGTAAAAGATTACAAATAGATTAATATTTGTAATATTTGTAAAATTTGTATTTGTAATGCACAAAACTCAAGTCCAAGTGGATCAAAGACCTCAACATAAATCCAGTTACATGAAACTTAATAGAAGAGAAAGTAGGAAGTACTCTTGAACGCATTGGCCCAGGAGATCTCTTCCTAAATATAACACCAGCAGCACAGACACTGGGCACAACAATTAATAAATAGGACCTCTTGAAACTGAGAAGCTTTTGAAAGGCAAAAGACATGGTCAATAAGACAAAAAGACAGCCTACAGAATGGGAAAAGACCTTCACCAATCCCACATCTGACAGAGGACTGATCTCCAAAGTATATAAAAAACTCAAGAAACTAGATGTCAAAATACTAAACAATCCAATTAAAAAATGGGCTAAAGAGCTAAACAGAGAATTCTCAAAAGAAGAATCACAAATGGCTGAAAGACATTTAAAGAAATGCTCAACATCCTTAATCATCAGAGAAATGCAAATCAAAACGACTCTGGGATATCGTTCTTTATGCTGTGAATGTGTATTGCTCTGATTGGTTGATAAACAAAGCTGCATTGGCCTATAGCAAGGCAGCTTAGAGGCAGGTAGGAAATCCAAACAGATATACAGAGAGAAGAAAGGAGAGGAGTGAGAGATGCCCCACCACCCAAGGAGTACCATGACAGCAGACTGGTAATGCCATGGCCATGGAGCAATATGTAGATTAATAGACATGGGTTAATTTAAGATGAAAGAGCTAGCTAGCAGAAGCCTGCCATAGACCATACAATTGGTAATTAATATTAAGCCTCTGAATGATTATTTTATAAGTGACTGCAGTATTGCAGGGCTAGGTGTGTGTGCTGAGTGAAAGATTTAGCCATGTGGAGACAGAGGGAATTGAAACTAAAGAGAACTGAAACTAGAGAGAATTGGAACCAAAGATTTAGAGTAGAGAGATTTTGGAGAGGAGTGAGTGAGTGAGTGAGTGAGAGAGAGAGTGAGTGAGTGAATGAGTAAAGAGTGAATGAATGATGCAATAGTGTGTGAAGGAATGTAACAGAGTAGAGAAATAAATATCTGTATGGTAAGAGATGTAGCTGTGTGGAGACAGAGAGATTTTCCAAAAAGAGATTTTTTAAGATGAAGTAAAAGAGAAAGTTACCATCAGAAAGTGTATGTTTCCTTATTTTTCTCCTCAGATAGAAAAAAGTCTAGCCCTCAGATAGATAAGAATTTTTCCTAAATTTTCACCATATTCACGGATTTTTTTTTTTGCATACCCTGGTGGTAGTAGGGGGCTGGCCCCCCAGCTACCGATAATTCAGCCTGGGTGTCCAAGTACAGGATGCACACAGTGTACCAGATGTGACACTTGAGGACAATGGATGCTAGGTAACTTGTTCATACTTTTTGACATTTGAGACATTCCTGGGGCTGGAGGAAGCAGTCCAGACCCCAGCATCTCTGCAAACACCATAACTCAGCTCTGAGGGCTCTGGTGCCTTCTCCTGGCCTCTGTGCTCATATACAATCACAGACAGACAGACAGACAGACACACACACACCAAATAAATAAATAAATAAATAAATAAATAAACAAAACAAATCAAAAGAAGCTACAAAGAGTGCATTGCCTTTGTCTGTGGGGAAGCTGAGTATGAAGCAGTTTTGTCTGCCATGTCCGTGCAAGAGCACACATCATGGTGCTTGACCTGGAACTACACCCTTCTCTATTTTGAAGGCTTCATTTACTGTCATCAAGCTCAGTTCCTCATAGTCCTAGATACAACAGATCATGCCATTTGTATGCACAGTGTCTATATGTAGCCTGGGTGTGTGAGTGGTTGTCCTATAGCAATGTCTTAGTTACTGTTTTATTGCTACAAAGAGACACCATGATCAAGGTAACTCTTACTAAAGAAAGCATTTAATTGGGGGCTTGCTTATGGTTTTAGAGGGTTAGTCCAATAATCAAAGAGGAGCCATACAGGCATAGTGCTGGAGCAGTAGCTGAGAACTTTACATCCAGATCTATAGGCATCAGGCAGAGAGAGAGAGAGAGAGAGAGAGAGAGAGAGAGAGAGAGAGAGAGAGAGAGAGAGAGAGAGAGAGAATAGGTCCAGCATGACTTATAAAACCTCAGAGCCCACCCCCACTGACACATCTTCTCCAAAAAGGCCACACCTATTCCAACAAGGCCACACCTCCTAATCCTTCCCAAACAGTTTACCAATTGGGGACTAAGCATGCAAATTTATGAGCCAGTGGGGGCCATTCCCATTCAAACCATCACAGTGTCTAAGCACATTTTGTAATGTTCGCACAGTGCCAAAATGTCCCAGTGACCCACTTCTTAGAATGGAGTCCTGTTCTTAAGGGACACATTGCTACACTTATTTGGCCTTTTATGTCCACTATGTGGATGAACTGAAATTCTGGCCTGAGCAGCCAAGCACATCACAAGTTAACACTGAAAGAACTGATTTCTCCTGCTTCATCTGTGTGACTGGAGAGCCTGAGTCTGGTTCTGCGGAGCTGGGCTACCCAGGAGCTTCCTGTGTGGCAGAGACAGTCAGGCCAGCATTGCCTGGAGGGGTGTTAGAAGCATCATCTTCAAGCTGTTCCCTCGGCCCAGTGAATGGGCATCTGGGTGTGGTGCTTCTGTATCTGTTTGAATAAGCTCTTGGGGCTGACTCACACTGGAGCTGTTCTCACACCTGGCTGTTCTTGGAATTCACCAGAAATGCTTTTGAATGACAGGGTGCCTGGAAGATGAGGTTCTCTCCACCCAGCAGTATGAGGAGCTCTAGCAGGAGGGAGACTGTCTTTGGCATGTGTGAGAGTTTGAATATGGCATATCCCCAGTAGGTTCATGTGTCTGAATTTTTGAGAGGCTGTGGAGCCTTCCAGATATGGGAACTAGGTAGTATAAGTAGGAAGAAAGGGTAGAGCTAGAGTGGACAAGGAAGTGATTCTCCCAGTGTCTCCGTTTCCTGGTCTCCTAAGATATATCAAGCTATGCTGCAAACTCCAGCCACCTTAGACAGAGCCCAGGCACCATGCCATCCCCACTGTGTAACTCGCCGAAGTTCAACTCTCCCTCAGACTGCTTCCTGCTACGTATTTGGTCCTAGGGAGTTAACAGTGTGAAAATGTAATCATTACTAATATTTTATAAATAAAATGAGAAAATGGATGGAAATATGTGTGTATGTATGTGTGTGTGTGTGTGTGTGTGAGAGAGAGAGAGAGAGAGAGAGAGAGAGAGAGAGAGACAGAGACAGAGACAGAGACAGAGCGCACAGGACAGTGACTGAGAACTTACCCTGTGCCTGGGCTCCACCAGAAACCTAATAGACATCAGTTTAACTTTACTTTTATAACAACATAAGCGTCACCATTCTCCAGTTCATACATCCAAAACCTGAGGGACTCTCTCTCTTCCCAACTCCTTTATGACCACCTGAGGATGTGATGTTTGGAGCTATTGCAGCCAGCTTGTAGCCATATAATGACACCAGCTTATAGTAATAAAATCAAAATGTTGCAACTTCTCTTTTTCAACAGGGAGAGAAAGGATAAATAAATTGGAACATGTAAAGCAGTATGTGGCTATGTGAATGAAGCAGAGGTGACATATCACCTTCAGTGAGAACCACTGTGCATCAAAAAGTACTTGCTAGAGAATTCACCAATATACCACTTGTATTGAGTTTTCAAATGTGCACATTTGTATTGAGCTTTCAAATGTGTATATAATTACTGTACATTGCTTAAGGACTTGAATACATCCCAAAAGTGCTCGTGTCTGAGGGCTAGTTCTAAGCATCCAATTTAAAATGGTGGGTGAAGATGCAGAGATAACACTGTAAGGAGGATGTCTTAGGTTCGTTTCCTGGTGCTGTGATAAAACATCCTGGGGTTTCTTTGGCTTACAGCTCTAGGTTGCATCCCATCATTACAAGGAAATCACAGGCAGGGACTGAAACAGCTGGTCACATCACATCCACAATCAAGAGTGGAGAACAGTGAGTTAATTCATGCATGGTGGAGCTCAGCTCCTCTTCCTTTTCATGTAGCCCAGGGCTCAGCCCACTAAGTGCTGCCACCCACATTCAGGCTGTCTTCTTACCTCAATTATCCCAATTAAGAAAATACCTCACAGGCCAAACTAATAGTGACAACCCCTCATGGATATTCCCTTTCCATGTGCTTCTTCCAGACTGTGTCAAAATGAACTACTGCAGAGGTACCTGGGAAGTCTTAGTTCCTATGCTTTTCTTATGTGGGGCCAACATTGGTCACCTGCTCTTAAATCTAGTAAAAATACTTCACATATCAAAGTGGCTGCAGATCAGGTCCACACTGATCCTTTGACTTCTGACCCAGCACTCTTTACCAAACCTTAGGCCACCCCCAAAGCAGATCATTGACTCTACTGGGCAAGGTAGGAAGAGAGGAAGTGCCATATTGGATAACCTTTGAGTTGACTACTGCCCTGACACACCCCTGACATCTTCTTTAAAAGTATTTATGTGTATCAAGCCCCAGAAGTAGAATCTTGGTGTTAGAATGATTATATATAAATAATATATTACATACCTTCCAAAAGAAAATGCATAGACAAAAGAGAGATGTTGAAAAGTGTGACATAAAAATGTAAAGATGAACCAGACTTGGTAGTGTCTTTATAGTTCTACCTACTCATGAGGCTGAGGCAGGAGGACGGCTTGAGCACAGACATGTAGGGCAAAGTTGGGAATAATCTCAAAAGTGTTCTTTTAAATTTGCTCTGGAGAATGAATTGCCCATTGCCACATTGAAGGGTAACCTCAGAAGGCCAGCCCAATCTATTTGGTGGAGACCTTGCTCGGTTGACTTTCGGGGGAGATGACTCTTTCAAGTTCACCTGGAATGACTGTAACCATCTGGTTGTGATGACAGAAGCATTTGACCCAAGGCTTCTACTTTTGTGCCTTCCCACAGTCCTGGTGTCCCCATATTATGGGCATCCATGAGTCTTCTCCACCTACAGGAGAAGTTACATACGAGATGCATCATTTTTCCTCTGTTTCTTTGTCTCTTCCATTTCTGGGCCAAAGCAGCAAGCTTCAGAGCTGGGCTGGACTTGGGAGCTGGCTGTGTAGACCCAACTCTTCTCTCATTGGAGTTTTTTTCTGCAGAGAAGTGGCCACTTTTACTTCTCAATGTGTGTGAAGAATTCTCACATGTTGGAAAAGCTTTCAATATCATTTCCTTTGACATGTCACAATAATTTACAGAGAGCTGCATTACCATCTCCTCCCTCATCTCATTCACTCCTCATAGAGAAAATGAGACACAGCTGCTTCTTGGGTCCCAACCAGTCACTGGCTCACTGTCCCTGTACAGCAGCTGTCTGAGGAACTGTCTAGCCTGGGATTCTGGAACCTAAGTAGATGTATGAACCCAGACTTGGCATGTTATCAAAGATACCTTCCCTCAGAGTGAGCAAAGAGTTGGAAGCAAAGCTACAAGATACCCATAGATGCAGTTAGGGTGACCAACTGTTCCTATTTCCTGGCATTGTCCCAGCTTCAGCATGAACACCCTATGTCCTGGGAAGCCCCCAGTCCAGAAATGACAGGCTTCATAGTTTTCGGGTTTAATGCAGAATGAAAGTATGGTCTCCCTGTTTCAAAGTGATGAAGAATTTTAATTAGACTAAATGAGATGCCTTGCTGAGCTGTGTCACTCACAAGTCCTGTGTGTAGGAAGCCAGCCCTAGTCTGTGTCCCCAGGCCTCTTGGGGGCCCCATTTCCAATACAGAGGTCTGCAAAAGAAAAACATATTGTCACTGTTACAAGACTGAGAGTTCCTCACCAACACATGCCCTTCGGAGACAGCAGTCCATCCACTCACCTTCCACATATTCCTCCATCTGTCGCTTTTCTCCCTGTCATCTAGTCTAGAGTATACTCAAAGGTGAGTAAGAACAGCCATGCAGATGCTGCAGCTCCTAGGACTGACTGAAATCAGTGAGAACATCCCATTGCTCAGTGCACACCAAATACAAAAGCAGCCCGCCCGACCCAGGAGAGTGCTGAGGTAATGGCTCTCAGACAACGGGAAAGCCAAACTCATGAGGTAAAGAGCCCTTTACAGCGTGGCCCTGGCTCTGGGTAGGCTGGGCTTTTTTTTCTTTTCAAGTTTTCTTTTCTATGTTGATTAATTTATTGTGTGTATTGTGTGTGTGTGTGAGAGAGAGAGAGAGGGAGAGAGAGAGAGAGAGAGAGAGAGAGACAGACAGACAGACAGACAGACAGACAGACAGAGACAGAGAGGGGTGGGGAGGGAAGTCAGGGACAACTTGCAGGAGTTGGTTCTCTCCTTCTACAATGTGAACCTGAATGGAGGTTCACAGGCTTGGCAACAAGCACCTTCACCCACTGAACCATGTCGCTGGTCCCCAGGTTGGCTAACACAGTGCTTATTATGGAGGTGGTTCTTTCTTCCCTGGTTCCAGGTTACTGTGTGGTTCTTTCATTACTTTCTTCTCTTTGACCAAGTTGGATACCTTTGTCCCCAAACCATGGCCAGATGTCACTGGTGGGCACTTCTATTTTTCTCCCAGAAACTCAGTACAATGAAGGGTGTGCTGACTGATGTCTGTAGGGTCAGGCTTATGAATGCAAACACAGGCATCAAAATCCCACTGAGGCACTAAGTTATCAGTGGGTAAACCAAATGAGCAAATATACCTATATTAATTAAAAATCATCATTAAAATAAAAATCTAACAATAATGATGATGTATTTTTAAATGGCAGGAAGGAGTCACCATACAACAGACCCACGTGGGAGGTTTATTGAGGGGAGGGGAGAAAAGGGGCAGAGAAGGGGGTAGAGACCAGCTCCTGGGGATGAGAGCGAAGAAAGAGAAAAAGAAAGAGATGGGAGGTGGGCAAAGCCCGCCTTCGATAAGGAAATGTAGCAAATGTGCATGGGGTGCTCTTAGTGGCTGCAGCTGAGGATATATCCTGCCAAGGCCTTAGGGGCAGGCCAACACAGATGCCTAAAAGCTTACAGAACCACACCGAGTGATCCTGCACACCGGGCACTGTTCTGAGTACTCGAGTGTAACAATTTGCTTGCCCTTCATTGCTCTATAAAATGGGCACTATTGTTGTCATATTACAGATAGTAAAGCTGATGCTCAGAGGGGTAATAGTCACGCATTGTGGAGTCATCCACTCATAATATCTCCAAGAAAAGGCCTCATTGTGTACCTGTGCACCTCTGATAAGAGGTGAGGAATCGCGGGGCGTTCTTAGCCGCTTGTTATGAAGTTACAGCTCCATGCAGGATGAAGTTACAGCTCCGTGCAGGATGGCTTTCCTCCCCTGTCCTTGGACTCCTGTCCTCATCTCACTTCTTCTGCCTCTCCCCAAACCCCTCTGCTGCTGGGCAAACCTAAACTCCAGTGGCACCAGGCTGTCCCATCCTCTCCTCTTCCCTGTGCTCTGATGTTTCCCCTGCCTGGAAGGGTACTGTTTTCTCAATGCCGTCCACGCTTTGAGCCTTCTGAGCCCGTTCAGAGGTGTCTCTGGGTAAACCAAGGTTGATTCATCTCTCTTCGGGCTCCTGAGCACCAAGGTGTTTTTAAGTTCACATTGTCTTTTTATGGCCACTAGCTTGGCTGCCCTGCAGAGCTAAACCAACCAGTCAAGTCTCCTGTTAGGTTTCTTCCTGCTGTGACAGGAATACATGGCAACTTAAGGAAGGAAGGGTTTGCTGCTTCAGGGCGCAGTTTGAGGGGATAGCCCAACATGATGGGGAAGTCTCGGTGGCAGGGGCTTGAGGCAGTCGGTCACATGGAATCTGTACTTAGGAAGGAGAGAGAAAGAGAGAGAGAGAGAGAGAGAGAGAGAGAGAGAGAGAGAGAGAGAGAGTTAAGAGAGTGTTAATCCTGAAATTCACCAGAAAAACCAGTTCCACCACCTTGGCCAAATTTAAGCAAGCTTTTATTAAAATTTTAAATACTTACCAAGATGGAATTTGGTCAGGATCACCACCTGGAAGCTTTCCAGGTGAGTAGTCTTGAGACACATTTTGGCAGGGCTTATGTAGACAAAACCTACAGGCCACCATTTTCCCCATGAGGCTTTGTTGTTATTTTCCAAGAACTATAACTCCCAGAATCTCAGAAAGTTACCTGGTCTTTGACCTGGTGGGGCTTACAAGTTAACTCAGGGTCTAACAATGGCTGTTGGTGCTCACCTCATTTTCTACTTAATTGTTTTTTTAATTGTAGAGTTCCTTCCTGTACCAAAGACACTAGAACATAGGGATGAAGTCTCTATGTGGGCACCAGCTCCACATCTCCATGTTCAGCTAGTTGTGTAGGATTGAAGCCCATGGGACGTCAACACCCACTTTCTACCTTAAATGAACGCAATCTGGAAACTGTCACAGACATGCCCAGTGGTTTGTCTCCTGGACAATTCTAGATCCTACTAAGTTGACGGTAGTATTGACTATTATACATCCCTTCTGAAGACTTTCAAAGAAGAGGCCCAGAGCCCACAGGAGCTTGAAGCCAGAATCTGTGTTCTGAGAACGGCTGCCACAGACAGGTTATCAGCTGTGTCTCCAACCTGTGAGCATCGCTTGTGATTTCAAGGTCACAGCAATAGGACATGGCAGGGTTCACTGTCTCCATGTTTCCCAAATAATAAAGTTGGTGTACAGGGAAGCAGAATTCTCCATACTGTAGCAAGGTGGTGGTGTCTGCAAGTGAGTCCAGTCTACAGGTTCTTAGTCATCATACCACACAGCCTGTATGACTTCAGAAAGGCTAGAGCAGGAGCTAACACCATGAAAAAACCATGGGCAAACCCACAGTTTATGTAAAAGACCAAGAAATACATAGGAGGGGTGCGGAGGGTGGAGCAGGATGATGGCAGACTATAAGAATGTTAAAAAGCTGTAATCTTGCATGACCAAGCACACCGCCGTCCCCTCAGGAGGTATGATTATTCTCCCTCAAAGACCCACAGCTTCTGGTAGATTTACGTTACTAAAATGTGTGTCTCTGAACTGCACGGAACCAATTTTCAGCAGCACCACCATTTGGCATCAAGAAAGAGCAGCAGGAACGGATTGATGGGTTCATGTACTCATTATGGCTGGAGCCCTCTGACCTGCTCGAGGTTGCATCAACCTTCTAAGCTTTGGGGCAGCTGAGGATGGTCCTGCTAGGGTACCAAAGAATTTAACTGAAAGCAAAAGGGACATGTGAACAGATTTGCACCCTGAGATGGGGTGGAGGAAGTGGATGTGTTGCGGTGGTGAAGGAGAATTGGGGGTGATGACTTCTTTGTCGCCCCTCAAATCTCACTCCTGAAGCTAGACTAGACCATACCCACAATTACTCTGGGTGCTTTCAAGCCAGACTTCTCCCAAGTAATGGCAACTTGGATGGAAATAGAGCATCCACACATATGACATTTGTCATGTCAAAAGCACCTCCAACCCAGGAAATAGTAATAGCGTGGCAGGCAAGTCACAGCTAGAATTAGCCTGTTCCATACTGCGAGGCATTGTTAACAAGCTGCTCTCTTTAAGTGGCATTCCTTTAGAGGCAATTGGCAGACTGGGAAGACAAATCCCCTGTGCCAAGTTTCTGCTTCCCATTGGGGGATTACATGGTGACTTCACTTCTTGCATTCCCGGGCACTCCAGCAGCTGTGGGACTGAAAGGGCAGAAGATGGCATTCAATATATGCTTCTTGGCAGAGAAGGGGACCCACCATTGAGAAGCCACAGAGAGATGGCTCTGGAGACATGTCAGTGAGAAGGGATAGGGCAAGAAAGAGTTTACTGAGGGCAAAATGCCAGAGTAGATAAACAAAATGAAACAAGACAAAAAGGCAAGAGCTTCCCCCCTACCTCTGTGTTTGTGTCTGCACATAAGCAGGAATGCTTGGAAGAGTATAAAGAGGAAACACAAGGAGAGGAAGCTGTGCTGCAACACAAGGGCTGAAACACCCTGTGGTTGTGCAAGATCATCCCATGGGGTTCCACATAGTGACTCATCGGCTACACGCAGCTTTAGTTTCCTTTGAAATCCAGATGTGTTAGTAAAAAAGACAGAGTGCCAGTGTGGTGAACAGGATCACAGGCCTCATTTTTTCCCTTAAGACAAGGATTTGGGTATTTTTGATCATCCCCTGTGGGTTCTCAGCCTTGCTAGATTCAACTGACAGCAAATGTCAAGTCCCTTTGCTGGTGACAAAGGGTTTGCAGATACTGAAACACAGAGCTCAGAGGTTCCAATGGGAATGGACTTTGTAGCCAACTGGCATTTGACTTTTAGGGTGTCTTAGAGCCAGGTTGCCTGGATATTGAATAGTGAACCCAGCTCACTGCTGATCTATGCTAGCACTTGGCTCTCACTCTGTGTGAGGTGCAGGCATGGAGGATGCAGGTTTTGTTTCTCACTTCCCATAGCCCATAATTCTTCCCAGAATTCAGTCTTGCCAGGACCCTGCAAAAACTCTTAGGGACCTGCTCATCCCATTGCATCCTTCATCCCTATGATCTCTCCTCCCAGGTTTCCTCTACTCCAACCACACTAGCAAACAATTTCCCACCTCAGGGTCTTTGAACTTGATCTCTCTGCATGAAATTTACCTCTTTCAGATATACAAAACTTGCTTCATATATCTCCAGATCTTGCTTTGAACAGCCAATAAATTACCCCCTTGTCTCAGTTCACATCAGTTTTCTTCTAAGCACCCATTTCTCATTAATAAAGTATAAATTAAAGATAAATTAATAAAAATCAAACTGAATTTAAAATTAACTAAACTAACACAAGTAAGCTTGCCTACTGATTCTGGCTTGTGCCTTATCTTCTGGCGCTTTGCCAAAATGTGCATTCTATGAAGGCAGAAATGTGGCCTGCCTGTCACCACCTAATACTCAGGGCCCCAAGACAGAACCTGGGATGCATTAGTCACTCTCAATCATACCATTATATTAAGGCTTCCTCAAAGGGTTAAGCCTTTGATTAGAACAGATTCCCCTAGAATACAATTACTTCCCCAAAGCATGTCACCTTCATATGTTATACACTTTATACCCCACAAATGCCATAACAAGCACACAGGATATTTAAAATGCTGAAATTGTATTGGGGTATGAGGTGGGTGGTCAGTGGTGAGCTGGCTAATGTTGATTCGCTTTCATTTCCAAGTTGAACAGAACATGGTCACATTGGTTCACAAGGAGAAGTCAGAGGCAGATATCAGATGTCAGGACCTCTAGGCAGGGGTATACCTGAGGGTGTCACAACTGTATATACTATAGCTTCCTTGAAGCCACAGATGGCTCCCCTAAAGCTCATTTTGACATTCAGGCCTGGAACCTGTCACCAATCAACCTTTGCATCTTTGTCTCCAATAATTCCTCAGTGGATATCTACTCAGCAAATAAAATGATTCCAGTTAAATACACCCCAGGTATGTATCCAACTATTATATGATCTTGCTGGATAGACTATTTAAAGGAACATATTTGTTTTCACAGCTCAGTCTTCCAGTTCAACTTTCCTACTTTCACTTTACTGAATCGGGTACCAAGTGGCAGCACAGACTCAGGGTGAAGTGATCTTGGTAGTCAACTTGACATACCTGGAAGGAGGAAACCTCAATTGAGAAACTGAATAGATCAGATTGAGCTGTGGCCATTTCTGTGAGGCATTTTCTTAATTTCTAGATGATATAAGAGGGACCAGTCCACTGTGCCACTTGTAGGCTGATGGGTCTGGACTGTATGGGGAAGGTAGCCGAGGAAGCCAGGGGTGTGGGCAAGCCACTAAGCAGCATTCCTCTGTGAGTTTTGCTTCAAGCTTCTACCTTGAGTTCCTGTCATGGCTTCCCTCAATTACGGACTATAATCTGTAAGCCAAATAACTCTTCCCCCTGCCCCCAGGTTGCTTTTGGACAGTGTTTTATCACAGCAGTAGAGAACAGGACACAGGGATTCTACTTTCCGTCCATGGATGCTGCTGGATGGACATTAGAGGTGCTGGGATCTACTGAGAATGACTGAGTTTTCTTTAGAGGAATCTTTGGAGCATCTTTCAGAGTATAATTCTGGAGGTTGGAAGCCGTGTCTACCCTGCCATTTAACCCAGAGCACATAGTGGCATATTCACTGTGTGAGCACACTGACAAGCATAGAGATGTTAATACATAGGCATGCAGTTAAGTGCTCATAATGCAAGACATAAACATGCAAACAAAAATTGTGTAGACATATGGAGCTGGTGCACACATAGGGACTAGATTTCTTGGTGTAAATCCAATCAAAGTTTCCAGTGTTCTCTGTGATATATCCTGGAGACAATGTGGAAAGGCACTGGGGAAGAGGAAAGACTTTCTACCCAGTAGGTAGATTTTTCTCTTTTTCTTTCCCTGGAGTTTGTTGTCTCGACCAAATCAAACTTTGGCTTGAGTTTGCACTGAAATATCTGTAACCCTGATTTAGAATTCTCTGTAGCTGAAAGTTTTCCTGTGTCCCACCCGGTTCATAGCCACTCAGACCCAAGTAAACACACAGAGGCTTATATTATTTACAAATGATATGGCCTAATGGCTCAGCCTTCTCATTATCTAGTTCTTATATCTTAAATTAACCCATTTCTATAAATCTATAGTTTGCCACATGGCCCGTGGCTTACTGGTACCTTTACATCTTGCTTCTCATGGCAGTGGCTGGCAGCATCTCCTGACTCTGTCTTTCTCTTCCCTCTCTATCTGTTTGGATTTTCTGCCTGCCTCTAAGCTGCCTTGCCATAGGCCAAATGGCTTTAATTATCAACCAATCAGAGCAACATATTTTCACAGCATACACAAAGACATTTCCCCATCACTTCCCCTTTTCTTTCTAATCAAAAGGAAGGTTTTAACTTTAACCTAGTATTTTTGTCTAGGTTGTTGGTTACAAATTGTTATTGATCATAGTCAATATCTTTCTAAAAGGAGAAAGGAGGATATGATATGGAAATATAGGATATAGATATGATAGGATGAAAAGGGTAGATTATTGAATCTGCTTTTAAAGAACAACTTGTTTAAAAATGTTTTACATTGCTATGGATTTTACTTTATGGATACAAATTTAAAATTAATTTTGTTACACTGTATGTATATTTCTACTCTTGTTTAAGGTATTATGTTTGTACAGCTCATTTGAAATTGTCATGGAGCCGGGCGGTGGTGGCGCACGCCTTTAATCCCAGCACTCGGGAGGCAGAGGCAGGCGGATCTCTGTGAGTTCGAGGCCAGCCTGGTCTCCAAAGCGAGTTCCAGGAAAGGCGCAAAGCTACACAGAGAAACCCTGTCTCGAAAAACCAAAAAAAAAAAAAAAAAAAAAAAAAGAAATTGTCATGGATAATTTAGAAATACAGATTAATAATTAGTCTTCTATGATAGTCAAACTTATAGTCATGCTAAGTTTTCTAGGTATACATAGATATAATTCAATTAGGTAGATAATCTTCAAACACTTCAAAGACATATAGAATATGGCATTTAAAATGTTTTAAAAACTTAGACTTTCCTGGACAATGAGACATGTCTGCTCCTGGCAGCACCAATTTACTTCAGAGAAGAGCATGGATATCAAAGACACTCTATATGGAGTTTATCTTCTTCTTGGCAAAAAAATAGCCATTTGGACAAGAAACTGTTCTTGCCTGGACTGCTGATAATATGTTATATAAACTGAACATGCAGGGCCCATAAGAAGACAAGAAGGTCCTTCAGGTTCTCGCTTCACAGAAGAAACTGCCAGACATTCTACAGGACACAAAGAAAAGTGACTGAAAGACAGTAGACCTGCAGGCTAAAGAATGACTGCCCCAACATTGCAGAAGAACTTTGGGTAACTGTCCAGGTAGCCAGCTGTCTCTGTCATTCTATATTTTTGGAAGTTGCTTACAATGCTCTTCCTGTTTATCTAGGTAATATTATATCCTTCTGGGGTCTTTGATGTAGTTGAAGACTAGATAGCTATAATTGTCTTTGATTATGATATAAGATAATTAGATATGAAACTTTTGATTCACAAATATAGGATAAATAGAATATTTTCTTTGAATTTGCCAAATATCAATAGATTAGATATTGTAATTGTAATTCTTGCTTGATAACTGTCTTGTTATATATAATTTTGCTATGTTAAAGTTAAAACTTTACTTTTTAATTAAACAGAAAGGGGGAAATGCTGTGGAATAATGCTTTTGTACACTGGTTTAATAAAATCCTGATTGGCCAGTAGCTAGGCAGGAAGTATAGGCGAGATAAGCAGATAAGGAGAATTCTGGGAAGAGGAAGGCTAAATCAGGAGTTGCCAGCTAGACACAGAGGAAGCAAGATGTGAAGACAGAACTGACAAAAGGTGCTAAGCCACATGGCTAAACATAGATAAGAATTATGGGTTAATTTAAGTGTAAGAGATAGTCAGTAATAAGCCTGAGCAAGTGACCAAGCAGTCATAATTAATATTAAGCCTTTGTGTGATTATTTTATAATAGACTTCGGGGCTGTGAGTGAGAGATTTGTCCCAACTGCAGGCTAGGTGGGACACAGAAAAACTTTGGACTACACTTCTCTGCCCTCTGCTCTTGCTGAGCTACATTGTTAGCTGAGAATTATTAATTTTAATTGAAAATAGAACATGATCCAGCCATGCCACTCCTGGAATCCTGGGTATATTATAACCAAAAAAATCAATGTTCCATGCTAGAGATGCCTGCACATTGTGTTTATTGTAACTCTATCCACAGTAGTCCATGGTAGAATCATCTTAAGTGCCCATAAAGAAAGAAAAAAAATGTGTATATGTGTTTCTAATTTTGCATTCTCAGAAAAGCTACCCCTCAAACACTGATCCCAGCTTCCATGATCAAGTAGAGAAGATGATTGTAGAATGTTCCTTGATTTTTCCTTATCTATAGTTATCTGTTGTCTAACTTAAGCTTCTATTGCTGTGATAAACCACCATGATGGAAGCAACTTGGAGAGAAAAGGATTTGTTCATCTTATGCTTCCACATCACAGTTCATCATCAAAGGAAGTCAGGACAGGATCTCAAGCAGGGCAGGGACCTGGTGGCAGGAGCTGATGCAGAGGCTATGGAAGGGCACTACTTACTGGCTTGCTTCCCATGGCTTGCTCAGCCTGCTTTCTTATAGCACCCAGGACCAGCGGCCCAGGGATGCCCCCACTGATAATGGGCTGGACTCCCTTCCCCATTTGTCACTAATTAAGAAAATGTCTTTCAACTGGATCTTATTGAGGCATTTTCTCAGTTGAGGCTCCCACCTCTCTGATGGCTCTAGCTTGTGTTAAATTGACATAAAACTACCCAGTACATCTGTTGTTTCTCAAAGTGGAGCCCTGCAGATACTCCTTCCATCCACAGCAGGAATACCTTGTGTGTGCATACATACACACCTATGATAGAGTTATAGTCATCCCATTGAGGGAAAAATGTATGGAATTGGGTAAAATTTGTGCTAAGAGATGTAGGCAGAGTTTTCTTGTCCTGACCACCTACACCCAAATAACCAAATGGAGACTTACATTAATTATAAATGCTCAGCCAATAGCTCAGGCTTGTTACTAACTAGCTCTTACAACTTAACCTATTTCTATTAATCTATGTACTGCTCTGAGGCTCGTGGCTTTTTACCTCTATCCCATTATCTATTTCTGATTCATTCTCTGCCCTTCCTCATCCCATCAGTCCCAATTTGTCTTTCTTGCCTAACTTTATCCTGTTCAGCTATTGGCCAGCCAGCTTGTTTATTAAACTGATCATAGCAATATATATTCACACAGTGTACAGAAGGATTATTCCACAGCATTGGAAAGTAAGGTAGGCTCAGAAAGACAAAAATTGTATGTTTTCTTTCATACAGAGAACATGAAATTAATATACATAAAATACAAACAAGAAATCCTATCTGTACATGGCAGTGGGAGGAAGATTATTGGAGAAGAAAGAGGCTTTTGGGAGTGAGTGAGGGGGCAAGGAAGGGTTCCAGGAGGGGATTACGATCAGAGTGCATCCTATACATGTATCAAATGTTAGAATCAATTCACTGCTTTGTGATACATTGCAAAATGGTGAAGCATGAATAAAAGGGATCATTTATCTGAGGGACTGTTTTGAGGAAAATTGCTCACATTGGTGCTGTGGACTCCACTTGGAGAAATAACAGGTAACCATAGACGAGGAAGAATTAAGACAGGGACATCCTACAGTCATCTTCAATCTTTGGTGGCTGAAGCTGGGGTTAGCACTTGGAGGGCAGCTTTTCTGAGTGTGCCAAGTCATCAGTGCTAATCTGACAAAGGAAGAGAAGTTTGGAAGCCAATTGTTCCCAGCTGACTGGGGGACACTGTCTTTGGCCATCTTTCTCTGTCTCTACCTCTTCTTCAGCCTTTTTGCTGGAAATGATTTCAAATGAGCTTTGGCTCCTAGATGTGGGGTGATTTATCTCAGTGTTGTAATGTCAGCAAAAAGTACCTGTCTACATACATGTGCACACGCTTGAGCTTGAAACTATTCAGGAAAGATTCCCCACTTTTGACTGTCTAGCAACATGGCATCCTTTCCAAATTTTGTTTGTAAAACATCAATCCAGGGATGAAGTGAAACTTTCTCGGGAAAAAGGGAGGAGTGGTTCTCATTAAGCCCCAAATTGTTTCCTTCCCATTAGTCATGTAGGCCAATGTACTTGATTTGAATTGCTGAGTAAAGAAAATGAATTAGCTGTTGGTACCACTCTCACCAGGTAGATGGGCCTCCCTTCAACATGAGGTGTGGTGTTCTTAAGAGTTTTTCTCAAGCTCATAAATTAAGCAAGGTAATAAGCTGAGGCTTCTGAATCAACTTGCCGTGATTTCAAGAGGAATGGAACATCTGCTCTCCTGAAATAAACAACACAATCTGGAAGATTCCTCTAGCCTCCCATGGGAGTGAGAATAACATGGGTAGGGCTCATTGACTCATGGATGGTCAATGACGACACTCAAGGGTCTGTGATGAGGATGGGAGAAACACATCCGTCACTTTCAGCTTAGCTTCAACAGTTGACTGGGGAAATAAGCATAGTTCACAACAGGGTTGCTGTGGTTTCCCACCCAGGATTCTTACAGACAACCTATATGGAGCCTCAGAGTTCTTTGTAATTGGATGTAGTCCATTTCATGTGCTTAAAAACACCACTTTAAGAAGGGTTTATTGTAGAGCTGGAGAGACGGCCAGTCAGTAAAGTGCCTGTAAAGCAAATGTGAGGACCTGAGTTTAATACCAAGGCCTCATGGAAAAAGATGGGTGCAGCAGTGCATTGTGGTCCTGGCACCAGGGAGGTGGACACTGGAGACCGGATGATGCTTGAGGCTCACAAGGCCAGCCAGTCACACCAAGTTCAGTGAGTGACTGAGGAGGAAATCAAACATCAACCTCTGGACTCTACCCACCAACACCTGCACAAGTACATGCACACACTGGACTATGCATGTCTGTGTGCATATGTCTCTGTGTATGTCAGTGTGTGGATATGCCAATGTGTGCTGTGGATTAAATGGCAGGATAGGCACTCCTTCCGCCAGCTTCCAGCAGTGTATTGTGGGATTCTCAGCCTCAGAGAGGCCTGTGACACAGCCAAAGCCAGGTCCCTGAGGCTTGATTGTGAATGAAGGTCACAGTGTCTGAGCAGGTGCAGGCACATGGGCGTGCACCTGTAGGAAACTGTCCTTTGGGCTCTGGAGGCCTCTCAATCACCCAGCAGAGTGCCCATTCTACTGCACAGCTGAACTCCGTTGTTGCTGTGTGTATTTAAGGTTCTCTGTGACTTGCAAGGAACAAAGAGGAGGTCCCTGGCCATTCCCTCAGCTCTCCACATACAATTTATCCATCTACTCAATTATTTGCTTAGTATTTTTAGTTGTATTTGAGGATTAAATCCAGGACTGTACGTGTGATAGAAACAGTCTCCCACTGACTGACACTCCCAGACTTTGCTGTATATTTTTAGAAACAAATAAATCATACCAGGGCACTGCAAACTCAATATTCTGGCAGCCAACCTCGATGGGGTATTTTTCTCTTTCCCATGCACCATTCCAAACCCTTGGACTGTGCCACCTCAGCTGCTTCTCAGGCTGCTCTTTGAAGAACATACTTGATCTGAATTCCAATACACACTAGCAACACCAGTGACACTGTTGTCTGGGATGTCTGCCATCTCAGAGTGCTACACACGACCTCATTCCCTTCCTCCTGGGGTTAGGATAGATTGTTACATCCTGCTGCAGAAGGAGAGATGGGGGCACAGAGAGAAGAAGAATCATATCCAAGACCTCATAGCTGAAAGTTATTGGTGGAAAGTTCCAGGTGGAGCTGGCCAAACTTAGGAGACTGCATTCTCAACAAGTGGGCAATTCTGATCTCCACTATGAAATTTGACCCAGTGATTCTTTGAGCAAACCTTAGTTTCTATGGCCATTGCACCCTTTCAGGAATTCGATGTGACTTTTGATACAATCTGGGGTAGATCCTGAATGGTAAATTTACACTAAGCATAGCATTCTTTATTTCTTTTGTAAGTGTTATTTTTTTTATACATGTGTACGTCTGCATGTATATAGGTGTATATGCGTTTGGGTTCCTGTAGAGCACAAAAGAGGGTTTGGAATCCCTGGAGTTACAGATGATTGTGAGCCATCTGATGTGGATGCTGAGAACTGTACTCTGGTCCTCTGCAAGAGTAGCAAGCATTTTAACTTCTGAACTACCTCTCTAGCTCCCCTCTCTCTCTCTCTCTCTCTCTCTCTCTCTCTCTCTCTCTCTCTCTCTCTCCCTTCCTTTCATCATTCTTTCATTTGTCCTTATTTCCCTTTTTCCTTCCTTCTCTGTCCTCCTTCTTCCCTTCTTTTCTTGTCTCACCTCATAGCCTAGGCTAGCCTTGAACTTGGGATCTTCCTGCTTCGGTCCCTGGAAAGCACCACACACAGCACCTACTCCATGTAGCTCCACTTCTTGAGTAAAACAGAGAAATAAGGAAGCAGTATGCTGGATGTTCTTTCTGGATGTGATCCAGCCATGATGATTGATGTGACTTAGACATTTGACCTTCTTTTAAATTCCTCCAGTGTGTGGTTAAGGGCAACCATTCAGCCAAGCTCTCCTCTAGAGAATGGTCCCATGCCACCTAGCGATTGCAGGAGGAATTTCATGCTCAGTTCAATTGAGAGACCTTTAGAGTTGGGTGAGGGGCAAAATCATCAGGGACAAATCAGGGAGATGCAGGCCATTGCCTAAGGTATTGTGTCCACATCTGTCTGAAACACCAATGCTTTCAGTATTCTCACATCTGGATTGCCAATGAAACTGTTTTCACCATACATATGGCTGGATGGTTGTGACCACAGCCACCACTGTAGGCTCATGTTAACTGAAAAGTATTGTTTTTCCAGAAAAAAAACTAACAACCAGGTAAAATGCATGGATTAAGCATGTTTGTGACTTACCAACTGTAAATGATGTCTTTACTCAAGGCTTTCTATTTCATGCTAGGCATTGTGCTAAGACTTTTTCATAGAGCATTCCATTTGTTCTTTTCTAATAGTTATGAGAAAGGTTAAATTATCCATGTGGTCAAATTGGAGCTCAATGAAGCTGAACTGTTGTCTGTATTCACACAGGTAGTGTATGAGGGAAGTGAGAGCCAAGGCAGGAAAGGTCAGGCCGAGCTACTGCACAGCCCTCCCTGGGTTGTGCAGACACTATCTGGGATGTGCAGATACTACTGGGATGTACAGACACTGCCTGGGATGTACAGACATGGACCAGGTACTTTCCTCATTGCAGTGACCGAATAACTGACAAGCAACTTCATGGAGAGGTCTGATTTGGGCTCAGAGTGTAAGCGGGGCTGTCGTCTATGACTGCGGCAGAGAGAGCATTGGGCAGCTCTTCACATTGCATACTCAGAGAAGGAAGACAAAATGGGGCCAGACTACACAAGCTGGCTATACTGAAGGTCCATACCCCAGTTGCCCATTTCCTTGGCAAGGCTCTGCCTTCCAAAGTTTCCAGAATCTTTCAAAACAGGGTCTAGATGGAGACCTAGTAATCAAATGCTGAAGCCTATGGGTAACATTTTGTGTTCAAACAACATCCCACACATACATATATATACACACATGTATGCACTCATGCACATATATATATATATATATATATATATATATATATATATATATATATATATATATACACACACAGAGGTTTAAAGCTGTGGAAATATAATTTATTCATCTAAAGAAAACTTTAAAAAACAAAGTTTTTTTAATCCTGTTTATATGTGTTTGTATGTTCTCACAGACATCAAAGACATCAGATACCCCTGGAGCTGGAGTTACAGACAGATTGTTGTGAGGGGCCT